>NC_092215.1:38411486-38502646 GCF_043381705.1 Parasteatoda tepidariorum
TGACTTGTATTTTCAAATAGATATATATATATATATATATTTTCGCTGAAATAATTGTGGGACATGATGAATGGATTATATCTTGCTTTACCCCGGATTTTTATTAATTTCCTCTTTTCATTATTCTGTGATTTTCTTCCACGTTTTCTCGACATTTTGTAAGCTGAACAAATAGAACTATTAACTATGTTTGATACAGAAAAACCTGATAGAGCCTGGAATTTGTAAAACCGAGGTGTAAATCCCTGAAGATTTTTTGTTAATTGATGTACACGAATATATAATTAAGGACTCCTTGAAGGATTTAATAAAAACACTTTCAAGTATAAAGTGAATCATTTTGTAGACTATGTAGTTAACTAATGAATCCTTAGTTAAACGTGTAAAATAATCAATACATCAAGATTTAATATTCAAATTATTAAATATAAGATTAAGAATTAATTATCGGGAAAAATAATCATTAATAAAATTATGAAGATTTCGACTTTTTTAATAATCTTTTTGAGTAACAAATTATGCTCAACAATAAGGCTTAAAAATTGTGCAGAATTTAAATGACAAACTTAGATTAAAAATAGTTTTTCGACAATGGTAAAAATTTTCATCAGTTTGTAATAGTTTGAAAAATTATAATTCTTTGTGATTTATCCATCTCTTCTTATTTTAAATAATTTATTAACCACACAAAAATAAAAGAACTGAAAAAAGAAAAACATTTGGAAAAATCTGTATTTTGTATATGCAACGTTTAATAATATTACGACAGGGGATCAAAAATGTGATATTTTTGTTTCTTAGGTTTGAAGAATCTCTGCTACTATGCAAAAATTATGTTTGGCCTTGATTTCTTTTGCTTTTTGGTTTTTTTGCTTTTTATTTAAATTCCTGTTTAAAATATTACGTTTATAATGTTAATATTTTAGCCAACACACATAAATTAATTTAACAATATGTTATAAGACTAAATAATAATTCTCTAATATTTCCTTATTATAACTATAATGTATATTAATAATTATCGTGAAATATAAGAATATTTTTAAGCATTAAATATATTTTTATTTTCTCAAAATGTTCATAGAGGGTAGCACATATTTATAACTACTAACCCCAGAATACAATTAACTTTTTCTAAAAAAGAAAGAAAGAAAGAAAATGGAACGAGTGTTAAAAACTTCGGCGCAAGGAAAAAATAAACATGCAAATTAATATATTTAAAACTGAACTTCTTCTTATTCATTACAAGTTTTTTAAAAGACAAAGATTCAGCAATGGAGATCTAAGTAACATTGTAAATTTATATAATATATACTTTCGATTTCAAGGGCTGAATATAGATGGCAGCACAATTTTTTCTCTCAGATGCTTTCCTTCAAAAAGTATCTTATAAAAACTTTTTTACTGACTGGACTTCGCTAATGCTTCACATGCTTTTTTTAATTAACTTTTTTAAATTTCTTTCCAATTAAATTTGGTAATTTTAAATGCACCTGCTTTTAATTTTATTAAAATTAATTGTTCATTTATAAATTTAATTCTCTATTTTTTTTTCTTTTTTAAGTTTTAAATTTTTTTTCTTTTTAAAGTAGTAGATTTTAGATTTGCTTTTGTTTGCTTTAAAATAGTGGAATTAAATTACACAGCATTTTTCGAAAATATATTATTTCAAATTCCTAAAAATTGCATAAAAAATTATATTATTAAATAACATGCTTAATTGACGCAACTAGTATAAGTTGCAGATACCTGCACGTGAAATTTTTTTCCAAACTACATTTGATTATTTTACGTAACTCAAAGCATTTATTTTTATTTAGAAATAATTAATAAAAGTATTATAAATATTCAAAAAAATTAAAATTTAAAATCTCTGAATCACCGACTGTAATGCACTTAGTTTCGTAAAATCCAAATAAACTTAATTTCTTATGTGAAATGATTTTAATTATTAAACTAATTCTAGTCATAATGATTTCTTGGAGAATGTACATAGTGATATTTTTATTTACTAAATAACTTTTTATAACTAATCTTAGAATTTATTTAAAATAATATTCATGTTTAAAAATAAAATAAGGATTCTCCCTTTTAATAACGTCTGTAAAATTTTCTGACTAATTAATTAATTTTCGCGAACTACAGTAGTCATTAAATTTGCGAACATGCTTTTTTTGATATTTAAAGAAAAATAGCTAATAAACCCAATTTAATTTTCAGATAACATTGGCAAAAAATATCAAACTTATTAATTATATTAAACGTAAAATTATTCACGTATCATGACTTGTATTTTCAAATAGTACAAGACGCGTGCAATATTAAGTGACTTACAATCCAATGGCATAGCGGAAAAATCTTTTAATTACATTTAAAAGTTTTTACTTCTATTTAGCTTTTACATTTTCATAAAGTATTATTTTAATATTTTTAAGAAGTAAGTAATAAGCGCGCTTTAATCTTCCGAAATCAATGCTGAAAAATATTAAATTTCAAATAATTTTAAATATATATCTTATAATATACATTTTATAATATATATTTTAGAAATGTTTAACTTATTCAAATTATAATAAATTTTCAAATAATTAATAATATTACACGTGACTTTTACTTTTAAATAATACAAATCACGTGTGATATGAAGTGATTTATATTATTTGAAACCGATGTCTCTTCCTTCTAATACCAAGTTGTAAAATGGTAACACACTTTACGTTTGATTCGAATCTTTTTTTCTTCAAAAATCGTAATCAAGTATAGAACTGTACCACAAAACCTGTATTGTTTCAATATGAATATTTTATAAGAATACTGATTTTTTATATAAATATAATATTCTATAAGAATATAAAAAGAATAAATAATGATATAAATATTCTATAAGAATACAATTTTATTATGGCGCCATAATTCTTAAATTTGAATTGTATATGTATATATATATTTTTAAATTAGATAGTATCCGAATATTAAGATTCATAGAAGAGAAAGGGCGAAATTTTTAATATTACAGCACTTTTGAAATAAGTTTTAAAAATGTACACATCAAAAACTTTCATTTTAAAGAGCCGTAAAATCATTTAATATTCAAATGCCTGTTGAAATTTTAAAATGCTTCTATGAGCTTCTGTTGGATTTATGTAGAAATCGATATCTATAGCGAAAAACATAAATATATATTTTTAAAATTACACTTCAGAGAAATATTGTCTCAAATTTGTTTCGCAGAATCTACAATTTTTAAGGAACATACACACTATTTTATTCCGTCACAAAATTAAGGATTCAACACATTTTTTTTTAAATAGCCTCAATTAAATTGTAATTTCATTTTTGGTAAGCAAGGGACCTAAAATTATAAATTGAAAGTAGACTTTAGAATATTTTTTTTTCAAAATAAAGGCTAATTTAAGCATATTTTTTTATATCACGCTTACACATCTACAACAAGATGTGATGACCCTGCTAAAAATAAACTGCAGTTTTTCTAAACACAGAACTAGTTACGTAGTTTTTCTGTAGTTAACTGCAAATTTTCTGTAGTGCAATCTTAACTGTAAAGACACAACAGTTATTTTTCAGCTAATAAGAAGTAATTTATCAGTAATTTATTTAAAAAAAAACTTTTAGCTATTGTCTACAAAATTACTGTAATTTAAGTGAGATCTAAACTACTGTTACTTTGTATTGTTGTAAAATTGAAAGTTTTCGATGTCTTCAATCTTGCTTTCCTCGTTAATAAATCAACTTTTTATAAAGTTTACGTCTTTTTTCTCTTTTTTTTTATTATATATTAATTTTTTACATTTAAGTAAAAATTCTAAACATATATATTAATAACGGATCTAACGTACACTGTCTATATTCAATAAATGTCAATATTGAATTCCCAAAATACATACTTGATTTAATTGTAAATATTTATAGTTCAGAATCGTCGACAACTTTTAAGTAAGATTGTGACACAATTATTTTAAAATATGCCTAAAATTAGTTATTTAAATATTTCTATGTTCTAGTAATTTAATTACTAAATTAAATGTTTCATAAATTTTTATTATTTATTTACTTAATTTTTGTTTTACTAAAGCAGCTATTGCAGAAGGTAGGGTGAAAATAATATTAATGGAAAGATAAATAGTTAATGCTACTTGGTTATTTTTTTTTTCGAATTCATACTCAACTAGGATTATAACAGAAAAAGAATTATACTTATTTTGTCTAATAAAAATAACTTTTTAGTTTAAATTTTAAACAAACTTATATCTAAAGAGTATACAAAATAGAATTTGAAATGGATATTTAATTCCAGATCCCTTAGCTTCAAACCACGCCTTTAAAAATTTATTAATTTCAGTCTGTTTCTGAAATTTGTCTTAAATAAGTTTAGATAATTTAAAACAATATGCATTTTTTATTGCTGGAATATAAAGCTTTTTAAACTAAGCAAATAATTTTGTTCGATAAAAAACGTCATAGTATTTTTAATTGAATCTAAATGAGCATTAGATTTATAGAACTATTTACTTGAAAAATTAGCTTAGAGCTCCTTGTTTCTAAAAATTAAACTTAAAAGAAAAATAACAAAATAAAAGGGAAAAAAACTGAAATCCACATTGTTAGGAATTCTTGGTAAGAAACGGTTAAATAATAATTCATTTAATTGCTATTTTACCGTATACAATCAAAACTGTAGATAACTACAAAATGATGCTATTCAAACTGTTAACTTTGAGAAATTTTATTAGCTGTGTTTTCACCTAATACGATTAATCAAATAAAAACTTAATTCCTACCAATAAGACCCAGGACTTAATGTGTCGACATAGTTACAACATGGAAGCGTCATTAGTGCTATGTTCCTTAATTAATACATGTGATCAAGTATATATATATATTGATTTAATAAAAAAGAAATTTTTATTTCTTTTTTTTTTTAAACAAAACTATAGTATTTCTTATTGCTCACCATAGATGGCGCCATGCTGATATTTTTGTATATTTACTGTAAAAAATTTGAGGTTGGTAATACCACAAAATTACTGCAGTTTACAATTTGCAGTGTTTCCACATCAAAAATTCTGTAGCGGAATTGGCCAAATCACTAGTTTTCAAACTGCATTTTTTTTGTAGATTTTCTGCAGTTTATTCTTAGTTAGGACATATATATTAAAATATTTCTTTGAGATCAATAATTGAGTTACCTCTGTTTCAAATTAATATCTTTAAAGCATTAGAACTAAACAATGAAACAGAACTAAAGAAATTTTTCAAGATTGATTTCTTAAANGGTTAATAATTTTTATTTGTTTCAACAAAATACTTTGTTACAATATAATATTCTAATCCCAAAAAAAGTACTTACATAGCATGAAAATATCTTTTGTGATGTAACTCTTTCAAAAGTACATAAAGATGGTTGCCCAGCAAGGGTGTACATGTAGATTTATTAAATACACCTTGTGCGCCACCTAGGAACCAAATCTAGAACCCGACACTCGAAATGTTTGCTCTGTTACAATCGTACCCTGTTACAATTGACCCCACTCTCCCCTACAATGAAACAGAACTAAAGAAATTTTTCAAGATTGATTTCTTAAAGAAAAATTCGAAAATTTCTAATTCAGAGTATGTAAAAATTCAGGAGTTCAATTTTAGACCTTAACTTTTAGTTCAATATTTAGCTAACATTATACAAAATTTATATAAAAAGTTTCTAAAAATTCTTCATCAGACTTTTTTTTATTTTTGCAATGTGTATCAGCTTAAAGAGATTTTCTCAAAATCCAAGTTTTTCTAAATATGCATATGAAGTAAGTAATTGCAAAAAAACCTCTGTTAAGTCATTTCTAAAGGTTCAAAATCATTCTAAAGAGTATTAAGGATTTCAAAATCTTGGTTTTGAGTTAGTACCTCAAAATTATTTCACATTAACGAATAAAATTCATAAGCAAGGATCGGTTGTTTACGTTAAAAGTTAAGGTTTTACTAAGCTCCCTTAAAAATTGCTTCTCTGTAACTATTCTTACTTAGTACTTTGCAAAAAAAATATTAAATCTTAAGACCAAAATGGTGGCAATGTATATTCTATTACATAACTTGGTGTAAAACAGCAGCCACCATTTTTGCATTTTGTTGCATTAAAATTTATAATTACTGTAAGAAAAGAGACACATAAGAGTCAGTAAACGTGTTAATACGATACAATATAAAGTAAGAATCGTTAATGATATATGCGCTAAATTCCAAATCAATTTGTAAATCAAGCATTTGAGTAGCACAGAGTGAAAATAAAGACGAACTCGAAAAATGCTTAGATGAACGAAATAATAGAAATTAAACATGTTTGAAACACTTAATACAGTTCACAGAGATTTAAGTAAAATATTATTATCTTTATTACGCAATTAGAAGCGTACATACCTATTCTACCGACGAACAACAAAAACTATTTAATCAAATAACAACAAATCACTAACAATAACAAAGTCACGCCAACTAATTTCCGATTTCAAATGCCAACTTCTGGTGATAAAAAACACTGCCAATACTCCGGTGTTGGCGCAAGAGATGAAAATTCCTGTTATGTGTGATGGATAATTTGATATATGCTGATTCTATCAGAGATGCAAACTGCTCCGGACAAGCCAAAATAATTAAAAAAACGGTAAGTAACTACAAAGTAAATTTTGAAAATATTTGACTATTTTTGCTTGCTTTTTAAATGGTATGGCATGACATAATTACTAGTCCTAGTGTTTTGATTTTATTGGGCACCTGGGCCGCGAAGCGGCCCCTATCCCATTCATCTGGAATTTTATAACAGTTTTGGTTGAGCAATGATGTGAGCAGGCAAAGGAGTTGCTTTTATGAATGTTTCAAGCTCTTTGCTTGAATAACTAAAAAGGAATCAAAAATAAATTGAGCAGCTTGCTCTNTCATATTCGGAGAGACAATATACCTCAGTTCTTACAGTGTAAAGAAGTATGATCCGGCAAGCAGTTGAAAGATATTAATTTGCTCTAGTAAAACTGTATCACCACAACTCTAACTTTGCTAATAAGTATGCGATGCTTACGTAAGAAATTTCTTTACGTAAGAATCTTTGTGCTACAGATCTGAAACAAACGAAAAAAGAATGTGTATTTTAGTAAGAGAGTTTCGATAGACGATTTTGGCAATTATTGCGACCCTGTAACATTGCTCGTATTATCATAAGGTTTAATTTCTTTTCTACTCGGCGATATTGAGGCTATTTTTAGAATTGAAGTTCAATTTGTTGTTTAGAAAGTTACGGAATATTTTTTTCAGGAATATTATTCATATTCAAGTTTTTGAATTAAAATGAAAGAATTAAATTGAATTCAAGTTTTGAATGTTCAAGTCTTTATGCCCTTTCCTCACTACGTTGCAGAAATGCTGCAATCAATATTTTATTGTTTTGCAATATGTTGCAGAAACGCAAACGATTTTTTTAAAAAATTGATATTGTAATTACTTTTTTAAATTTTTATGCTCTTAAAACATATTAACAAATGTAATAAAATGTATTATGCTGATGTCTATGCATTTTTTTAAAATTTCGGATGTCTTGAAATGTAAAGGGTTGAATCCATCTCCTGTAAATCCACAAACCTGAAGTGATATTTTGTTTGCAGTTAAGTGAAATATACAGGTCCCCTCTTGAAGGCGCAGCTCCTAAATTACCAATCTAAAAAATTTTCAGTGCAGAAATACTTACGCATCAGGTATGTATAGTGGGCAAAAGAAGAAAAAAAAGCTGACCATTCTTCAGAACTTTTGATCTAATGATCGGATTAACAAGCTCTGGGACTCAGTCTTAATGATTTGAGGGGGTGACATCAAATTTGCTAATTAATTAGTGCATACGATATTGTAACCTTCGAAATCATTCACTAAAAGGCCTTTTTCTCAGAATAAGTAAGCCTTTCCTTATAGATTCAAAATTTTGACCCCCAAATTATAGGGATTAGCCCCAATCTGTGAAATATTGTCCCTTAGTTCGGTCAAGAGAGCGATCAAAAGTTTGGACTTCCTAATGTTAGTTTTATTTATTGCATATTTCGACAGATCTCAAGAACTTTTTAAAAGAATTCAAAAGCTTTTGCACGCAATTATAAAATTCTTTATCCAAGGATAGTTCCATGCAAAAAAAAAAAACAGCTAATATTTATTATTTTTTATCATTTTATTCAATAATGGTAAAAAAATGTTGAATTTTAATGTATAAAATTTTTTAGACCATTTTTAGTACGTAATTTTATATGGCAAAATACAAAATTTGAGAGAAATCGGACAAATAGGGACCATATTTCCCTGATTGCGACTACCCCCTATATTTTGGGTTTTTCAAATCTTAATCAGTCGTAAAAAAAGTATGTTTATTGAAAGAACATTTTTGCGCCTGTTTTCGTTACTTAAAATATCGTCTTCACTAATTAACTAGCATATTTGACGCCACCCCCTCGAACCATTAAGATTGAGTCCAAGAAAGTGAAGATCCGACCTTTAGATCAGAAGTTATTTATCGTAGTCAATTTTTTTTATTTTGCTCACTGTAAGTGTGAAAATAAGTGTTCAACATTGAACCATGGCTGTTGGGAAGAAAGTTAAAAAATATTCATGATATGCCATACATACAGCGTTTAAGCATAATGATGTGATGATGATTAATAATGAGTTTTTGAGTTTTATAAACAGAAATGTGACTACATTTCTGTGTTACAAAGGATACTTAAAAAATTGAACTCATAGATTTTCACCACGAAACTTACATTTTTAGAAATAAATAATTTTGATGACTTCCAATCTTTAAAATAGTGTCATACACTTATGACATTTTCAAGAAAAATATAAATGAATAAATGCCTATATTTAAATAATTAAAAGAGTTTTAAAATTGTAGAATTTGTCTCATTGCTTTAAAAAATAGTACCAATTATTCTGCTATAGTTCTAAGAAAATTAAGCCTGGATCTGAATAAGAGCACTAGATAAGAATTGTTTTAATATTTTTCTACCTATTAAATTTTAAGTGATACGTTTTTCTCAATGATCAATTATCTCAAGTTTCGTAACATTTTTAACAATATATCTCAAAAGATGAAAAATATAACTACTTGAGGGATGGAATAGGCTAATTTGTGATATTTTACGATAATTTATTTTTGAGAACTGGAAATTTTGTTCATTTTACTTTCAGGGGAAAAAAGTCTAATACTGTTAATTTTCTAAATAATACATATGTTTCACATTTTAGCTCTTATTATTTTAATTAAATATGACAGTAAAATGGCGAATTATAAGAAGAAATAGGAGCAACCACTCAAAGTTTGCAAAATGAATTTACTGTTTGCACTCTTTCCATATAATGCCAGAAAACCACCAAGTACAGTGGTCACTAAACATTAACCCTTTCGCGCCGACTGTCACAAATACGTGACAGCATGAAACTGTATCAATCAGGATAAAAAGATAAAACTGGTAATCAAAGTAATTCATTAGCAGTTTATTTGTGGGCGGAGTTATAATTGTTTGATTTATTTAATTCACCATTACTTTGTTCAAAATAAAACTATTTAGTTATACTTTGAACTAACATTGATTATATATATGATTAAACTAACAATAATTAAAGAAAAAGCAAAGTAAGTCTGTCAAATTAGCAACGACTACATTTAAGTTACCGCTTTTTATTTAATTGCAACTTGATTCTGATATTGTACAAATGCTTTTCTGAATCACCCGTCCCCAAGGGGTTAAGGCGCAAAAATTATAACATTAGTGTGTTAAAAAATTTAATGGTAATAGTGGTATCTGAGAGGCACCTTTGGAGTGATAAGGGTTACATCTAGGATGAAGCATGAGAAGCTTTTGTTTTTGTCACTATTAGTATCCTGTAAAACTGTTTCACCGCACTGATACTTGCTATGCAGGATTGCGATATATTTTGACTGACAAAGATTCCAAAGCTATGCAATATTTTTCAATGCGGCTTAGAAATTTATTTACCGTGGTTTAGAAATTCATTTAATGTGGTTTAGAAATTTATTTAATGTGGTTTAGAAATTCATTTAATGTGGCTTAGAAATTTATTCAATGTGGTTTGGAGATTCATTTATTGTGGTTTAGAAATTGATAACAAATAAGAAATTGATGAAATAAATAAGCAAAAACATATGGACAATAACAACAAATTATTCTTATTGGATAACAAATAACTTTTTGATAGTTACATTCACAAGTTAACGGTTGTCTACGCAAAATTTAGTTTTGGGCAATGATATCGATAAATTGTTAAATTCTCCAATATCGCTTTTTATTTTTGTCACTAAAAAAAAAAGAAAAAAAAAGAAAGATAATTGTAAATTTTGTAACAGTTTAATTTAGGACAAATATTAAAATTAATTTAACCTGTACTGCAAATGCTGAAAGTTGCCACGATTACTTGGAGACTCGAAATCAGAATTATAACGTAGACATGACGTTAGTGTGGTAAATAATTTAAAGGTAACAGTGGTATCTGAGAGGTACTTTTGGAGTGATAAGGNAACATATGGACAATAGCAACAAATTATTCTTATTGGATAACAAATAACTTTTTGATAGTTACATTCACAAGTTAACGGTTGTCTACGCAAAATTTAGCTTTGGGCAATGATATCGATAAATTGTTAAATTCTCCAATATTGCTTTTTATTTTTGTCACTCAAAAAAAAAGAAAAAAAAGAAAAGAAAGGAAGAAAAAGAAAAAAAAGAAAGAAAGATAATTGTAAATTTTGTAACAGTTTAATTTAGGACAAATATTAAAATTAATTTAACCTGTACTGCAAATGCTGAAAGTTGCCACGATTACTTGGAGACTCGAAATCAGAATTATAACGTAGACATGACGTTAGTGTGGTAAATAATTTAAAGGTAACAGTGGTATCTGAGAGGTACTTTTGGAGTGATAAGGGTTAAATCTTGGATGAAGTATAAGAAGCTTTTGCTTTTGTCACTGCTAGTATCCTGTAAAACTGTTTCAGAGCATTGATACTTGCTATGCAGGATTGCACGATATTCTGACTGACAAAGATTCCAAAAATATGAACTATTTTTCAATGTTCTTTGAAAATTTATTTACGGTGATAAAATAATCAAATAAAAACACATAGACAATAACAACAAATTATTTTTATTGGATAACAAATAACTTTTTGAGAGTTACATTCACAAGTTAACGGTTATATACGCAAAATTTAGCTTTGAGCAATAAAATTGATAAATTGTTACATTGTTCTACTTTCCTTTCTATTTTGTTTGGCACTCCAAGGCTCTAACTAACGAAAAAAAAAGCAAATTCTACATCTTATTAAAGTTTAATTTAGAACAGATGTTAAAAATGATTTAACATGCACAATAATTGCTCAAAGTTAAAGTTGCGACGATTGCTTTTATTTTTGAAATCAGATAAAGAGCGTACAGCGAGATGACAATTGAAAAATATACTATTGCTGATAAAATACACGATTAAAAATTCGTAAACCAGCTTTACAAATAAATGCCTTCCGCATATAAGTACAGTATACAAAATGGATAGCATATTATCTTAAAATTAAACTCGTGTTACCGTTTCTAGTAATATATATAGTGTAGCTCTCTGCGTAGTTGTTTACATAGTGTGGATAAATATATAAAAGCACCAAGTGTTCGTGCAAGTATAACAAGCGTATTGATGATTAAAAAATAATAGTTGCATATTTATGCAGTTAATTAAGTTCCTATTTACGCACGCCGCAAAAAATTAAAGGATTTGCGTTTGCGATGAAAAAATACTACTATTCACTCTACTATTTACATGAAGTATTTACCACAGGTAAATAAAATTAAATTAATATGAAAAATCTGAGAATTGCTTTAAGAGAGTGCTGTTAAATAACTCTAAACTATTTATTATTTAGCATTTTAATACATTATTCAGATTAAAATAATGTCACAATTGTTAAAAATGGTTATTTAATAAATAACGGTAAAAATTACGTTATTTTCAAAACATTTTTGGTCAGTTTTGTTATAAAAAGCTCTCTTCTTGTCATTTATTGTGTCGCCATCTAGTGAGTAGAAAGAGAAACATATTTACAGCAAAATTTTATATCATAAATAATACTATATTAGTAATTTAAATGAGAGAGCAATTAAATAAATCACGCAAAAATTCCGTTAAAACAAAATATTTCGCTCTCTTATTTAAATGATCATAATAATTAAAGCATTAATATATTTTTTATACATTATACACATTTTCTTTAAAAGTTTAATGAAGTGAGAGCAATGACTTAACAAATAAATGAATTTAAACAGATTAATACATTTATTCATATAGAATAATCTTTTCATATTGATTTTAAATAAGTCAATAAATTATATTTAAATAATTGCAATTATTATTTTTAAAAGATTAATTAATCATAATACGTATACCTGATGCTGAGATGAAGATGAATAAAATGAAAATATAAGTTTGTTATAAAGATGAAGAATACATTTTTGAATATTAGGATTTGTCAAAAACTGAGAAGCTTCCAATAATTTTGTTTTCAATTAAATCAACAAAATATTAGTTTAATTTAGGAAAAGATCTTACATAGTTTGTTAAATTAACGGGATAAAAATGTTCTAAATCATTCAATGGTGTTAAAACTTAATGTGCATAAGAATACAATAATTAATTAAGTTGCTCACACGAAAATTTTACTGTAATAAATGTTTCAACTTTGATATCGTTTAAACATCCCATTCTTTAATAGAAGAAATACTGCATATTCTATCTGTGGAATTTCATATGTTTTATCACCGTACAAATATAAGCTACCAGGAATAAAAGTGCTAAGCAAATTGTAAAGAGAAATCAAAGCTTCTAATGAGTAATTTGTTTCATAATGTAATTAAAAACACAGTTTTGCTGCAGATACAGTGCACTATGAAATCATAATTTGTTACATTTAAGATATAACTTAAATATTTACACTAGAAAAATTAAGATTAATACATAGCAGATATTATTTCTAATTATTTTATTACTGTTTGGATAGAAAGTAGTTTGCCTTTTTCATGCTAGAAATTATTAGGGGTGCCGGAAAGTAATGACGTTTTTTATACATTAAATACAACAAATAAATTTCAAACAAACTTCTACTTTTCAGTGATAATGTAATTACCATACACACATAAGCCATTCAAAGAGCACATTTCCAACGCTGGATCACTAAAAATTAATATCTGGAGATGGCATTTTGGACTCTAACGACACTTTCACGCTTTTTGCCAACTAATCCATAGGCGCAATATCGGGTGAACATGGTGGGTGAGGTAATGCCTTCCACTTTAATTCAGTAACATTTTACAGGGTTTGGTTCTTCAGATCGATACGAGTTGGATAGATCGAAACCGGAATTGAACTTAAAAAATTAGCGCATTTACGAACGACTAATGCACTTGGATAAGCATCTCAAATGATTTTAGTAACAACTGTAACTTGTGACTCCCTTGCGTACCTCTATGTACTTTCTTCTGATATTTGATAGACCATTATACCTTCAACTGCAGAAAAAAAAATAAGATTTAGTTGTTTTGAGTCAACAAGTCATTCGTACCTCAAAATGAATTTTTACGAATTTGAAGAACACAATGAGCTATTAATTTGAAAAAGAAAGAAGAAAAAAAATTAATTAGAAAAAAAAAAAGAAGAAACAAAATCAAAATGATCGGAAACGACATTACTTTCTGATACCCCAGTACTTAAACTTGAAAACTTCCTCGAAAAACATATTAAAGGTGTTTCAAAAACATTAGTATTTCTAGATTTAAGAACTTAAAGTCTAATGAAAGCATAGCACGTAATATAAGCTTTTTCCTCTTCGAATGCTTCGAATGAATGTTTCGAATGATTTTTGTACTATGCAATTTCGATGTTTTTTTTATTAACATTCTTTTCAATTTAACATATTAGTTTAATATGTTTTTCAATTATTATTTTGAATATAAGAGTTTTTCTCCTATTTTATGTTTTTTAAATGTCTTTCTTACGCATTTCTGATTCTATTTTTTAAAATTATTATTATTTCTTACAGAATTCCTTAAAACAACATACGAGAAATAAGGAGATGATAGTTTTTTGAACAAATTCGAAAATAAATTTAAAATTTCTATGATCATTTTTTCATCATAATTTTTATTTCATTTTACATTTTGATTTCTAGCAACATGCATTTTAAGGCATTAAAGCATAAAAAGAAGCTACAATAGTTTTAGAAAAAAATTAACGAGTTGTAATCTTATAGCAATTCAATTCGTAACATAAAACAACATAAAGCGCATTTTTGGTTTGCAATGCAATTTGGTATACAACAATAAAAATGAAGTTAAATTGAACAAAACAAATATTTCTAAAATATTAATTTTTATCATAATAATTGAAATATTATTGTTAATAAAAATAGACAATAAGTTTTAGTTTGTGCTTAAGGAAAAACAACAGAAAAGATAAGAAAGCGAATTCTTAAGAATACAAGGAAGTAATCCAAATGATTTCATTTTAATCCAGGCTCAAACTCTGGCAATAAAATCCTATTGTAGAAGTTTATGAAAGCAAAATTTAATCAAAATAAAAACTTATAGCATGAAATCAAAATAGGTTCTCAAAATCTAGCCGGATATAAAGTATTCATAAAAAAGATTGTGTGTATTAGATAAATCCAGTCTTCTATTATAATAAATGCTCGTAACATTTTCTCTTATTTTGCGCTGGTGTGTTTCTAAGTTTATAGAGTAGCACTATTGCTTTTTCGTCTTTGGGAGCTTTACTCGATGAATGTGAGGAAAATATTGATTCGGTTTTTTACGACACTCTTCGCAGCTAGGTCATCGTTTTTGCTTCAGTCATAAAACAGAAGATATGGTTTAGTGAGTTGGCGTTCATTATTTGCTCGTCTGGCTAAATTTACTTGTTAAGAACTCTTTTAGTTCATTTTAATAAAAAAATTTAAACGGATTAATTTGTCAGAGAAAATTACAACTAAAATTACGCATCAATTTTAAAAGAAAAATAGGTAATAATCTTTTTTTTTACTATAATCGAATATGAAATATGTTTTTTTTCATCATTGACTTGTTTTTACTATGCATTTGTGAAAAAGCAATAAATATAACATGAAATATTTTTCGATGCTTTTGAAGTCTTTTTAAAGTTTATTTTTTATTTTCGTCGTTAAATCATAAAACTTTTACTGAAGTTTTATGATTTCAGTACTTAACCACATTTGCGCTACTATTTAAGCTTTTATTTTATCATAATTTGAATCAGATAAAACTGCTCAGGGAATGAGAATTGCTTTATGTTTAAATTTTACAAAAATCCTAAATGAGCAATAAGAAGTTTATTTTGTTAATACTAGAATGAATTGAATTGCTATTTTCGATAAGTCAACCTATTTATGTGAGCATCTTTTCAATTATGTTTCTATGATTTTCAATGATTTTTAATATATTGATAAAGTTATTAATTAAAAATTTATTTCTATTGATCTCACTAACTTTATATTTTAATTCAACAGGTACATTAAAAATAACATTACTTTATACATTTTAGCAAAAAAAATGAGATTTGTTTGGAAGGTGAAGTTTTACGAAAATTGATAAATTATGTTTTTCAAATACAGTGAAATAAGACAAAATGTTGCTTCGTGTTACTTTTATGTGTTTGGTAGAATAAAAGAAGTGCTTTTATTTGAACGAAAAATAAATAACTAACGCTGATATAGCATCTTTTCCTTAATTCAATAGTATTTTATGCATGATATTTTCATACGTATATCAGCTGTATTAATTTAGTAAGAATTTTCAGCTGAAAAGTTAAATTTGCAAAATTTTAATAATAATATCAATTTGATTCTTCTAATAACCCATATATTGAAGAAATCTTTAAAAAAATAACACTTCTTTTTTGTCACTTTCATTTGACACTTTTCTCTTGATATAAATCCTAGGTTACTGAAATTATTCATTTAGGATTCATTTTGCAGTGATAACATTTTTAGCGCATTTTAAGCTTTCTTCACACTTGAGTATGGGTATTTGAGCTGGGTTGATCTGATAAACCTTCAGCTGTTATCAATTGTGTTGCAGCTTGGTAAAACTGAAAAAAGAAAATGAAAAATATAATAATTAGCTTTTTCGTGATAACTAATGTCATTTTTCGAGCATAGGAAAATATCGATACATTATAATGAAATTGCTTTCCATTTGTGCTCCAAATTAAAATAAACTCTTTAAAAAATAATTTATTTAATCACTTCAATTGTTTAGCACCATTACTAAGAAACTAAACGTTTTTTTGTTGCTTTTAAAATAAATACTAGATTATTTAATGGTGATTTATTTTGGCATTATTAACTGATTTTCAAACTGAGGAAAAAATATGGTTAAAACAATTAGAATATAGTAAAGTTTACTGTGTTTCTGGCTCTTAAGGAATATTTAAAGCTCGGTAATTTTTACTGAAACGAATTGGTTTTTTTCAGAAAGAACAATAAAACATGCTTTCATAATATGAAATAATTTTGGAAAATGTTATAAAATATGGTAATATTATCGTGATACCTTAGAGAATTGTATGAAAAAATATATTTGATTAAATTTACTTTTCAATTTTGTATTCTTTACCTACTGTATGGAATTAAGAACTATGTTCTTGTAAACCTGAATTTGCGATAAACCTTTACCAGATGAGCGGATAAATTACCTAAGGAATGATTGAAAAACCGTATATTTTGGTTTTATTAAAAAGAAATGTCATTACCGTACAAGACGGTAATTTTACCAAAACTTCTGTAGCCGTGCAGCTACAAATCTCTATTTAATGCAATTTATTTCGTGAATTACCTTTACAGATATGTGGATAATATTTTTAAAAAAGTATTCTGGGTTCAAATCACGGGCAATGCATGGATGCTTTGTTTTCTCCTTCTCTATACTATCTGTCATTAATGTGGGAGCAGCGTTGGCCCGCCTAATATGGTGCCCCTGAAAGAGTGGCCAACAAAACTGCCCTTCAGATGTCTGTGTGCCGAAAGGTCATTCTCCAGGTGGGCATTGGAAAATTATATTAAAAAAACATATAGTTATGAAAAAAAAAGGTTTTAACTTATAAAATCTTTCAGGGGCATTTTAGGAAAAAAAAGTTTTTTCCAAAGACGTATTGCATTATTCAAAATAAAAAAACGCGTTCCATATTTCCCCGGATTACACTGCCAACAAATATATTATTTCACCAGGTTCTTCTGGCATTATTTTTACAAATAAATTAGAGATCTGCTTCATTATCATTAAGTTACTGCAACCGGGATGCCAGTAGTAAACTAAGTCGGATTATTTATTATATAAACATTTTAAAATTCGAGATGGTGGAAAATACCGCGTAACAGACATGCAATTTCACTTTCCCTGACTGGAAAAAAGATGCAACTCAAAGAACAGACACTGATTATAAAGTTTATTGTTAAAGTGACATTGAGACCCGGAGAGTTTAGAATAAAAAATCAGTCCAACATGCACCTTTATAAGGAGTTTTGTAACTTAGTCCGATTTGAATAAACTTAAATAAAAAAAATGAACCATTCAAATCCATGCACTTTTTGGCTTGTGACCTTAATCCTGCTGGAATCTGATGTGACAACTAAAAACTGAAATTCAAATAAATAAATAAATATGTAAAAAAATGAAGCACTCAAATTTATGTACTTTTGGCTTGTGACCTTTCTTGCTGAAATCTGATGCGCCAACTTAAAACTGAAATTTAAAAAAAAAATGAAATACTCAAATCTATGTAGTTTTGGCTTGTGGTCTCATTCTTGAAGGAATCTGATACTCCAACCAAAACATGAAATTTATCAATTTATCACGGTCTAATATGTAGCCTTACTATTCAAAATAAAAATAAAAATTAGACTAGCAAAAAAGTTTCAAAGAGAATGAAACTTCTTGTATACAAATACAAGAATGTGAGGATTGACTTAATGTGAGGAAGTGTTTTTATTATTTTTTTAAAATGATCAAAAATTATAAATAGCTGCAAACATTTATATGTTTTGTCAAATATTCTTTTGCCTTCCTTATTTCTTGTTTTTTTCTTAATTTGTCGTAGTTCAAATGTAAATTCATTTGTTTAAAGAAAAATCGTGGTTTCAGTTCATGCCGTTTACATTGAAGATCTGGCAAAGTCATCATGTCTATCATTATTTATCCATTTCAACTGGTTGTCTAACAAGATAGTAAGCTGAATGTCTGAAAATATTGTAATTTCTCCGATTGTGTCTTATTGGTTCAAAATCAATTTGCAATGTCCCCAAGGATTTCAAAGCTTAAAAATTCCATGATATGATCTATTAGGTGGTTAAGAAAAATTGTATCGAAACAGCGTTGTTTCGAAAAGCCCCCCTTTGCTTTCAATTCTAAATAGACAACGTGTGATGACAGAGAATTCTTAACTGTCGCATTTTTAATGAAATGGCTTAAGTAAACAAAATCCGGTTTGATTGTTAACAGTAATAAATTTCAATCCCTCTGTGCAGTATAACACGCCAATATTATAGCGTGGTTAATATTTACGATGAATCCTAAATCTTTGAAATAGCATATTAGTGTAGGTTTAGGGCGACATGTACATTTAAATTTGGCTTGCATAATTCAAAAATTTGACTAGGTTCTTGAAAGCTAAATACCATTTAGTATGCTTGCTCACTGTAATCCATACTATCAGTTAAAACTGACGATTGTCCTTTATTGGGCGGGTAAGCTTGATAAATAGATCACTTTTTTTCTCGATTTATCTAAGGTTTCTTGTGATACCTTTCTGATTCGTAAATTGTCTTTATATTGTACTTTCTAACTCTTCGCACTAAACTGTTAAATTAATCACTCTTCATTTATTCAAGGGCTAGGTGAATCATAGGACTCCAATTGTTCTCTAGCTAAACCTGGCTCGAAAGTTATTTGGATACGAAAATCGAACAATAAGAGCCTATGCAGACAAATACAAATTTGTTTAACTCGGAAATTTTTTACAGACGAGTTTGTCTCTTTACTTAACTCGTTCCTGTGAAAATGATGGGGTGAGGTTTCGCCCTCTATTTCTCGCTCCCGTTATATTTCCGGGAGGGAGTATTCAATAGTAACGTGCCAATAAGAATAAAACTAATTCATTTCTTTTGACCGGAAAACATTTTATTTCTCATTTCACACACCAGATGGCAGTACCAGGATATTTTTAAGATAATTGTCGATAGTTAGTTTATTTTAAACTAGATGTCAGCACTAATCAAATAATTATACACTAAACGTGTATTAAAAAATATGCACTTTTATGACAGTTATCTTGAAAATTAACCGATCGTTAAGGGGTTAACTCAAGATGTTATATCTTCAGTTAGGTTCAAAATTGCAAGAATGCATTTGAGAACGTAATTGGGATAAATACACGAAATAGATATGCTGTTCATTAGGGGTGAATAAAAAAAACAGTCATTTAAATATTTTTAGATATTACTACTGTATTTTTGAAATATTTGGAGTGTATATGATTTAAATATCTATTATATGAAGAACTAAGTACCAATCAAAAAGAGCTGGTCCGTACCCTGGCGTGGTTAAGATCAGATTCTCCAGTAACGGATGTATGTAGTTTGCTAAGCATTACCTCACAAAATGAAACCTGAAAAAGATGTACTTTATTTAATACTTTTGCTTATGAGTCACTGTGAAAGAAATTAAGAATTAAAAAATTCGGTTAATTCAAGTAAGCAATTGTTAATTTATTCATTATTCCACTTTCTTAGTTAATTTGAAAATATTGTTTTGAAAATATTGTTCTGAAAAAATTCACATGCAATATATTTATGATGTTTAAATAAGTGTTTTCTCACAGCGACCACATTTGTTTCCAAAAATTATAGCAAATTAATAATCATATGTAGATTTTATTATTATTTATACATTAGCTCACTTGTTAATTGTTTTTTAAAATGAGTGCTCATAATAAAAGGAATTTTTTAACAGTTGAATATATATATATATATATATATTTGTTACCGGGAAAGTATAAAATACATCTCCGATTCGTCAAAATGTCATTCAAAAATGACAAATTCAAAACGTCATCCGATTTTATATTAATTTATTCGTGGGTATAATTACATTTATTCGATATTTTAATACTTACTGACGATAGATTACATTTATTCGATTTTTTAATACTTACTGACGATAGATTCGAAGAAACATCAGTGTTGGGAGTATCGGGCAAATATATACCTGGCAATGGCAGTGGACCTTAAAAAATATCAGTGTAGGGCATACCGGGCAAATGTATACCGGACAGTGGTACTGAACCCTAAAAAAATATTAGTGTAGGGTATACCGGGAAAATGTATACCGGGCAGTGGCACTTGACCTTAAAAAACATCAGTGTAGGGTATACCGGGCAAATGCATACCGGGCCGTGGCACTGAACCTTCAAAAAACCTCAGTTTATGGTATACTGGTCAAATGTATACCGGGAAATGGCACTTGACCTTAAAAAAAACATTAGTGTAGGATACGCCGGGCAAATGTATACCGGGCAGTGACACTTGACCTAGTATATATTTCGGACATTTACCGAAGATCTAGTCATACTAGGTCTAGTTAAGTGCCATTGTTCGGTATACATTTGCCCGGTATATCCTACACTGATGTTTTTTTTTNAAAAAAAAAAAAATTTTTTTTTTTTTTTTTTTTTTTTTTTTTTTTTTTTTTTTTTTTTAAGGTCAAGTGCAATTGTCCGGTATAGATTTGCCCAATACTCCAAACACTGATGTTTCTTCTATTCTATCGTCAGTAAGTATTAAAATATCCAATAAATGTAATTATATCCACGAATAAATTAATATCAAATCGGATGTAATAAATATTTCGGACATTCACCAAAGTGACTATGTGATTGTCAACATTCACCGGTGAATGTCAACAACCACCGATTTCGGTCGTTCACAGTAACATGCACATCATTTGCATAATAACCTCATCAGGACGTCTATTTCCTACTTTGCCTAAAAAGCATTTGGCATTCTATAGAATGCCTAGGCATTTTATACAATGTTTAGGGAAAGTATGTAATACTTCTCACATTTCATACTTTGCCTAAAAACATCCGGCATTCTATACAATGCCGCCGTTTCATACTTTGCCGGTAACATATATAAAACAGAACCAAATATTTGAAAGACGAATTTAATTGTGTTTTATGTAAGACAGTTNATATATATATATATATTGTCGTGATTTCATCCTTTTGCCAGATAAAAAATTTTGTCTATTTACTGATTACACAAATCTTGAGAATTTAAAATATTTTCATCTCTTCAATTCACACAAAGTTGCCTTAAATGTAGCGTGCATTCTTCTATAGCTTGTGTGTCGAATAAAGAAAATCTTAACTTTAAGAAAATCACAGTGGAAGAATTTTTTAAAATTTTTTTTAATAATAAATCATTATTGTATAAAAATATATGAATTTAATATGTGTTTTTTTTTAAATGTTATATCAAAATATTTTGTTGTTAAACTAAACTTTCCATTAGTTTTTTTAGTACACCACTTTTGTAAATGTTTCATATGCTGTGTTTGCGCGTTTTTAGCAAATAAATAATTATGACATAGGTTTCAAGCGCAACAACAGCTTTTAGAACATTTCAGCACATTTTATTGATAGTTTTCTTTGATTATTTTACTCCCTCTATCTATAAGTATTTAATTAATCATACACTACCTTAGTTCTGTTAGCTTCTACTTTTGACTTGTAACAAAATTCAAGGAAAGAAACCATTAGAGCTAGAGCACATCCTCCAATTAATATGTAAAAACAACCAGCAACATTGCTTAGAGTTAATTCGTTTTGAGAAGATTCCTAAAAAAATATTGTATAATTTTTAACACATTGCTAATTGAATGAAAAATATGAAATAAAAATAATTTTATAACACAACAGTGATAAATGATTTTTTTAATTCGTCCTTTGTTAAGTCAATTAATTGTGAAAATATGTTAATGTTTTACTAAACCATTAGCTTTTTGTTGTTACTTTTAAATAATATACTTGTTTGAATAAAACTAAATCTGAATTGAGGACGAACATTGTCGTATGTACAGACGAAATAAAGAGTTTGGTTCAGTAATAAAACCACCTACAGTTTCAAAGTACGGAATGAAATGAAAGGGCGAAACGCAGGGACACGGAAAAATTACAAACCTGAGACAAACAAGAAGCGAGGATTCATTTGTAGGTCTGATAAACCGTGTGGAAAAAGATAATGATGAAAAAGAAGGGGATAACGAAAAGAGAGGGGTGGGGAGAGGGTGAGAATCCCAGACATTTCAAGAGGTAGAAATCAAAGGAAAATAGTCTTCTGAACATTTGAAAAGAACGGGACTTTAATTAATAGAATTTTTTTAAAATTCAAAATAACTCCCAGAAATCTAGATCCGTTGCTAAAGAACAGTGTTTGATTTTAAGAGATTAAGGCTCAAATGTTTGATTTTAAAACCAGCTATGTATGGCCATTGGAATAATTTAATACTAGCTTGGTTTTGAACATATCTTACCTCTAAGTAATCTCACGGAAAACAACGTATAGTGCGCAAAATAAAAATTTAACCTTCTTGAATAACTTTTCATCTAATGATCGGATCTTCAGGTTTTAGGACTCAATCTTAATGGTTCGAGGGGATGACCTCAAATCTGCTAATTAATTTTTGAATAAGATATTTTAAGTTGCGTAATCAGTTAGAAAAACATTATATGTTGAAGAAGACGTATTTTAAAAATTCTATTTCTCAAAAACTATTCACTCGATTTAGCAAAATTTTTTTTATTTTGTAAAAATAATGTGTTAATATTGAAATTTTATTTTGTAAAAAAATAATATTTTTTAAAATGATGCAAAAAATTGTGTAACTTGAGATTGAAAATTTCTTCGACTATTATTAAAAAAAATAATTAATATTCTAAAATAGTAAAAATTTATTTTTTGCATGAAGTTATCTCTGGCTAAATGAATTTTATAATTGAGTGCAAACATTTTTCAATTCGCTTAAAAACTTCTCGAAATATGGCGAAATACACAAAAAGTAAAATTAACATTAAGGGATCCAAACTTTGGACCGCTCTCTTGACTAAACTATTGGGACCATATTTCACAGATTGCGGCTACCCCCTATATCTTGAGTGTCAGAAACCCAAATCGATCTTAAAAATGATATGTTTATTCAGAGAAAGAACGTTTTTGTGTCTGATTTCGTAATTTAAAATATCGTCTGTACTAATTAATTAGTACAATTGAGGTCACCCTTTCGAACCATTAAGATTGAGTCTTAAAACGTGAAGATCCTATTATTAGATCGAAAGTTGGTCAGGGTGTGATATTTTTTACTTTGTGCATTGTACCTCTGAAGTGAGTTCTAATAGTATTTTTCACAAAATAGTGTTTCTTACCGGGAAGATATTGCTGTTCATCATGGATTTCCTTCTAAAGGATTTGATTCTAACTATGGAAAATAAATCACGCAAGCCAATATACTCGATAATCAGAGCTTTAATTTTATTGTTTTATATTATCCCACAAACATTACTCGAATTATTGCAATTTCGAATAAGTTTGACCTTAAAATTTTTTTTCTTCTGCTTACAAACTTCAACCTTAAATACTCCATTGCTGACATTAATTACTGGGGTATTTACCAAATATTTTGTCATTGTGATTTTGCATACATTAGCCAAACAAAACGCACCCTTTAACTTTGATTTTATATCTTAAAATGTATGTTCTAATAAAGACACTGAATGATAGTAAGTGTCTAGTAAGATTTTTGTGTTTTTCTTTGATAAACTAATAGATCATTGCTCCTCTAACCACTAACCAACATTTCTGCATATCATTTTATACTTTGAAATAAAAATATTAAATTAATGAATCATTTTTCGAACATCTCATTCTTCTTAAGCGATTGCAAGTCTATTTTCTTTTAATTTCTGCATCTTACCATACCTGAAGTTCTAGTTCCTTAAGAAAATATTACATTTTAATTCTTGTTCAAGTTGTTTCTTGTCTCAAAATAAATGATATTTTTAGATTATCTTCATCCCTGATAGAAGATTAATGATATCATAGTTTGGTGATGTTTATCCAACTAAGTTTGTGGCATTTACTGGCAATAAATTAAAATACTGAAATTATAATAGTTTTTTTTTAAAATTATGAGATTTTAATAAAACTTTATAAACTTTTAAATATAATTACTTCGATTGCTTCATTCCGGATTTGATAGAGATGACCATGATTCTTAATTAAAATTTTGGTTGATATTTTATCTCTTGATTAAAATTTTGGTTCATATTTTTCTTCCCTAAAAGGGGTTGACTATGTTTAATAGATACAGATGCCTTAATTTTTGGCCAAAAGCCAGATGAAGGGCAACAATTGAAGCGTTATATAAAATTGCTAAAAATATTCTTTAATTGATATTGGTTATCAATAAAGGGGATTTATTTGTATGCTTCTGCTTTTGTACTCCTATGAAAAATAATATAGAATCAGTTAGTTAACTGTTTATGTCTGCAGTATTGGCAACAATCTTCTTTTACACTGATCAAATACAACATACACTATCTAGCCATTAATGACCGGACACCCCTCATTTCGGATACATGAGGTGCTAGTATGAAGTCAGTAGGGCGTAGGGCCGCCACACGCCCGAATCACAGCTTTAACCCTTCTAGGAAGGCTATCCATTAGGTGTTGGTACACGGCGGCAGGTATTGCCCGCCATTCCTCCTGTAACATGGCGATGACTTGAATGGTGGTTTTGGGACGTTGTGGTCCGGCCCTCAACCGGAGCTCCAACTCATCCCAGAGATGCTCAATTGGATTGATGTCGGGACTTTGGGATGGCCAGTCATGCACTTGCACCCCCATTTCATCAAACCAGTCCGTGATGGCATGTGCTTTATGAATAGCAGCGTTATCGTGTTGAAACACAAACTGGCCATTACCGAACTGTTGCCACAAGGTGGGAAGCGCCGAATCGTCCAGGATGTTTCTATACCCTTTTTCGTTCAGGGTTCCATGCACTAACACCAAAGGTCCAAGGCCAAACCATGAGAAACAGGACCACACCATAATTCCTCCACCGCCGAACTTCACAGTGGGGACAATGCACTCCGGTNCCGAATTGTTGCCACAAGGTGGGAAGCAGCGAATTGTCCAGGATGTCTCTATACCCTTTTTCGTTCAGGGTTTCATGCACTAACACCAAAGGTCCAAGGCCAAACTATGAGAAACAGGACCACACCATAATTCCTCCACCGCCGAACTTCACATTGGGGACAATGCACTCCGGTAGGTACCGTTCTCCGGGCATTCGCCAGGTCCACAGCCGTCTATCAGAGTGCCACAGCATGTAGCGTGACTCATCACTCCGCATAACGCTTTTCCATTGCTCTTCTGTCCACTGGCGACGTGCTCTGCACCACTAAAATCGGTGGCGGGCGTTTGATGGAGAGATGTTTGGCTTATGTGCTGCTGCTCGTCCATGGAATCCTTGTGCAATCAGCTCCCGACGAATGGTACGTGTACTGGCAACACTGCCAGATGCAGCCCGGAAGTTGGTAGCGACAGTGTCCAACGACATTTGTCGGTTTGCCTTCACTACACGTCGAAGAGATCGTCGATCCCTGTCGGACATTATTTTGGGCATGCCGGGTCGGGGCAGCGGTTTTATCTCTCCCTCTCGTTCCCATTTCAACACGACGTCACCAACTGTTGACCGTGGTATCTGAAACTTGTCGGAGATGACACGTATGGAATGACCAAATCGGTGAGCGCCTATGATCATGCCCCTTTCCGCCTCATTCAGCTCTCGCCAGCTACTCATTTTCACTGTTAACGCTCGTATGGCCGTCGCCTGCTTGCGAATGGTCATTCCCCCACCACAGGTTCCGTATTTATTCCGCCAGGACGAGTCCAACTGCCGTTCCAGGGGTGTTCGGTCATTAATGGCTAGATAGTGTATTACCCTCAAACAAGGCATATTGCATTTTATAAGTTATGACACACCGAACTTCCAAAACTGCTTTTTACAGAAAATTTGAAATTTCTTCTTCTCTAAAGAAATTTATTTAAAAATTGGTATTTAGACAATGGTTATTTAAGACAGTATTGACAACAGTTAAAAGTTTATGCATCCATTTCTTCATCAGAGTTGCAAAATTTGCAAATTTGACATTAAACAATGTTTTCTCAAGAGAGTCATGGTCAGTGCACTCTCAAAAATAAAACTCACTTTTGATGACTCAGCAAGCCTTTAGCTGTATTTCGTTAATTTTTGAGAATCATTTCATCAAGAAATAACGTGATTTGTGTGATATAATGTTTAAAATATATGACGAAAATGTTTCCTCATCTCTTAACTTCAATGCCAGGCATTGTGGGAAATTGTTAACGAGAATTTTGACGAAATTCGTTTCCTCGAAAAATTTATTATTTCCTCGAAAAGTTATTATTAGTTATATTTATGTCATATCTGTAACGAAATTTTGGATTGGAGAATATACCACTAAATAGTTTTGTCAAAAACGAATAAACTTTTTCTATCTATTTGAGCATCCATTTTTTATAGTGAAGGCATAAATTTTTACAGTGATGAAAACGGCAACATCTGGTTTCTGATCAAAAACTGGTTTATTAAGTATTAAATAATTGCTTTCGATTAGTTTTTCAATAAAAATAGTTCTCATACATGAACGAATAAAATGTAGAATCTTTCGTACTAAAATGAAGAAAATATTGGGAACAAATAACCAAAAATATTATAAAACACGATTCTTGAAACACTTTATCCATAAAATGAGCGCAAAAAGCTTTTCAGTCATGAAATCGTTTACATCCACACTATTGGGACCAATTTACCTTTACGCATGTTCCTTCAAATAAGACATATTGAACTTTATATGTCATAACCCACCGAACTTCCAAAACTGCTCTTTCCAGAAAATTTGCGAATTCTTCTTCTCTAAAGCGACTTAGTTGAAACTTTCTAAGATAGGGATTATGACCTGTACGTGTTCTATTAAAAGAAGTTTAAGTACTTCCAGGCCATTTTTTTCTGAAAGATTCGATGGAAAAAGTGTTTCTGCTTACGAATTGATTATTTTTCGAGTTTGACTGAAAAATATTTTAAGAAGTTTTGGAATTTTATGTTGCTTTTTTGAGCTTGTGTATCGATTGGTCATGTGTTGTAATTATTTTTATGTTTATTTTGATTGATTTATTTTAAATTGTTTTTCAAAAGTATTTTTTTTTGAGAAATTAATAGTAAATAAAAAGAAATGAAAAAAAAAAGACTAAGACTATTTAAATTATAAAAATTGTCATTAACAAATATGAAATATATTTATTTTTATGAATGAAAAGATTAATTTTTATAAATATTTCAATCGTCTTCACTAACTTCTTCACACGTATGAAATTGAGGTAAGAATTTCCTTAAGGCTGCGGTAGACCTTCAAAATAGAAAAAAATAGATGAAATTTTAAATTTTTTATTTTTGGCGCATTTCGATAAAGTGTTGATTACTTTATACCCTTTAAAATATATATATTTTTTTGAATTTTGATTACATTTTTGAGGACTTATGAGCTAGTTTCGTTATCTTCATTTAAACCACGTCTCTTTATTTGCGTTTTCCAACACGAAGCGAAACTGAAGCACAGAAGTGTTTTTACCAACCAGTAAGTTTGAATTCATATCATTTTATTGAAAGGATTTTCAAAATTTAATTATTGACACGAAAAGTTTGTTTGAAACAGTATCCTAACCGTGTCTGAATTGTTTTGATTTCCTAACTGCATTTGTTTGTTTGCGTTTTCAATGCGTTAGTTTTGATATTTTTATGTGATATTTATCACACTTTCAATAATAAAACAAACAGGTTTTTTCAAAGCTAATTATATTTTTAAAGTTTACATTTGTTTATTTTATTATTGCTAATTTTTTATTTTCATATTTTATTTCTTCATTTACTTTTTAATCATGGATATGTTATCTTCAAAGAGGAGGAAAATAAAAGATCGTCGTTCTAAAAGGCGAAGGACCGCTATTGCCAATTCTAAGAAATGGTTCAGCTTCGAACAATGAAATGTTAAATGATTCAATAAGCCCTGAATCGTCTGCAACAGTGACACCAGAAGCCAACTAAAAGTTTACATATAAGTCTATGTAGTCAAAGTTGCTTCAATAAATTCAGTGCACAGCGTGAGGACAATGTGCATTAGATCTCAAACAGAACAAATCACAATTCATTGGTCAGTAAGCAGGTGTGTGACAACTTTGATCAGCCTGGGTAGTGTCCAAGGGTGGGTGGTATTGGTCCTCCTTTAACTGTTCTACCGTAAAGTGCTCGACTCCGCTTGCAGGTCATCGGGCTACCAAAGCAGGCGAGCCATCCTCTTTGCAAAGGATCAAAATTGCGATGGAATGTTTTCGGATCATCCTCAGGGATGTTTCCCTGACCGTCGCCAATATCTCATTGTGCAGTTCTACAGCGACGCCAACCAAGTACGTACTTTATTATTTGGCTTCTCAGTCAAATTAGATTTGTGCAATTCTTGGAACGAATCATATGGTACTACTTTTTCAAGTGTACAGAAAGACATTAGTCGTAGTTTTTACTTAAACTAAAAACATGATCAGGCATTTTTTTCTATGGGTAGAGGTCATGATTCCTTGGAACAATTTTAAAGCGTGCTAAATATGCCTTCTAAGATTTAATGACTAATCGATAATAATAACATGAGTTAATTAATATAATAGTTAATATAATCCAATAAAAGTATTGCATATTTTAGGTTTGATAAATGTTAAGTTTAAAACATGTATGATGAAAAAAGCAAAGGAGAATATTAATTACATAAGAATAAATTGATTCATAACATTATATGTTTGAAACAAAAATTAAAAAGAAAATATGTAACTAATTGAAAATGTTTCTGGAATAAAAATCTGAATACTAGTTTTCAAGAGAAAAGAGAATATCAGTACCTGGAATTTAATATAATCTAGCAAACATTATTAACTGCTTAACAGCTTGAAAGAATAACATACATACGAAGAATTCTTCGAAAATAAACCAGCTGTTTTCAGAATATTGCTTAGGAGAAAATAAAAAGCAAATGTTATAAAAATAAATTTTGTATGCGTCAATATTCGGTAACAACTTATCGTTGATGTCTTAGAAAGTAATTTTTAAAATATTTTTATATTTTAGGTTGTATGGGAAAAGTTAGTTCACATTATCTATTTTAACATTACCTAAATTTGGAACAATTTACAGACTGTTTCAATCCTGAAAATTTTATTTCAAATTACTTTTCGATTACTTAATTTCATTTATTGCAGTTTTAAAAATATTTTTTTAGAAATATTATTTCAAGAATTTCAAAAAATATTATTTAATTTTAAGTAATGCTTTAAATTGAGTGAATGAAACTTGTGTAATGAAACTTTTCATAGAATTGGTTAAGCAAAGGTATGGACAAAAGTGAGCAAACGAATATCAGAAATGTGAAAAAATAAATATTTTATATTAAATGTTTTTGCTGAATTAATACTGTTCTTGTTTTGGTGAAGTATTACTCTCATTGTTAGAAGGTTTGATTAACCGTTATGTTATTTAAATTAGTGGTAACCTTAGAGTTGTGCTATTTTAAACCATATTATCATGCATTTTTCCCTTGATTACACTATATTTTTCTTCAAACTGAATGGGAACATGGTTCAATTCAAGACGCTATTAAGATTGTAAAATAGCTGTACCTTATCATGATTGAACAATGAACTGGTTTTTCCGGGAGTGTACGGGAAAGCATATCATCAACTGCCACTATGTGCGAGGGTGGTTATAGATGTTAAGGCTCCTCAATTTTTCAAACAGCAACAGGATAGGAGCAGTTTGGTCAACATTACTCACCAATCGATTTCACTTCCCACACAAGCAGTTACCTACGGCTATAAGGCATCGCTGGGATTCGAACTCAGTTCACCTCTTTGAAAGGCGAGTGCTCTATCCCCTGAGGCACTACGACTTTCTTAGATATATTGAAATCAAATATTCAAGCTACCATCTGGGATAGAACCTCTGTCCCGAACAATGGCAGCTCAGTACTTTAATCATTGCGGTTTGGGGCTCATTTTCTGGGAGAGCGAGAATCCATAGAGTAGAGGTACTGCACATCTCATTCCGGTAGAAAAAGTCTATTGCTGAGTTCAACTGGCCACATTTCATTGAAATAATTATAATTTATAAGGATGTATATTTCATTTTTCGGGGACTATTATATTAATTTAATACACATTTCTCACTTTTGCAAAGGTATTTTTTTAATTTTTACCTCTGTAAAATCAGTGGACAGGAAATGATTAAAGTACTATTTTGTCTTAGATATATTAAAGTCAGATTACATCGCAGAATTAGTGACTAATCATAAAACTAATTTGTTAAAGCAATACTGAAATCTAATGTGCTTTAAAAGTCTTCTTTGTGCTAAAAATGAAAAAAAATATTTGTATTTGATTTAATTAATGTATAAATAATAAAATTTTTATAAATAATAAATTTTGTTTTCGTTTTCTGCGCAAATTAGGGTGCGTTGTTCTTATGTTTATTTCAATTTAGTTATGTCTCACAGTCAGTAGTGTAATTTTGTGATTGGACTTTTGTCTCAAGTAAGCTTTTGCGGGTACTATTCTTATGTATTTGTCTTGTGTTCATACTTTTGTATTTGCTTTATGTATTTTATATTTGGTATTGTATTCTCTTCTTGCTTTAAATATTTCGAATTCTTTCCTTAATACAATTTTAAAATTTTATTTTAATTATTCTTTATTTTATTTAATATGTTGTAATATATAAAATAAAATTGCATTGTACTTTGTTTACGCTGATAAATATATTTGAATAAATTTTCTTAGCATTTTTAACTTACTTTAGATTCTCCATTTTTACATTCACTTCTATCGTACCACCATTTATTTTCCAGGCGAGCCAAGTCACCATTTTCCAGCATTGTCAAAACAGCAAGATTTAAACGGTCCCTGAAATATGTAGAATAAAAAAAAGATTGAAGTTTGGGAAAATGATATTCAACTTTTAATATTCAACAGAATGAAAAATGAGAAGAAATGTATAATCATTCAAATTGCGGGAAAAAGAAGAAATTGGATGCTAATTTTCTTGCTCATAGCGGTGTTGAATTATTTCTCGCAATTTTTAAAAGAGGATTTTTTTTCCAAGAAAGATTGAGTTGAATACAGAATGTGTATGCTGCATTACATTTTCTTGGTTTGCATTAGATCAATCTTTGTATTTTTGAATAATTTTAGTTACATGGAAGATAAAAGGAAAATGTGAATCAAGTGTTTACCTCATTTGCATTAAATCTTTTGGTTCTGCTATTTCGCTTTTGCTTATTTTAGTTCACTTCGAAACTTGTATCCAAATTTTGAATAAATTTATTTCCGAATAAGAATAGGGGAATTAGTCTAATTTTTAAGCTGACTTATTTTAAGACATTTTTTTGAATTTTATATTTTTGTGCTCTTTTTAGTTTATTTAAAATCATTCACTTGTAAAATTCTTATCTTAATTAAATTACATTTATTTAAGAGAAATAGATATTATCAGCTTGAAGATCTTTCTTAAAATAGATGGTGATTCAAGAATTTGTTGAATGATATCTATTTTAAAATTAATGCGCAATCTTGAAATGTTATTTTTTTAATGAATATGTTTCTGAATAAGAATGGGGGAATTAGTCTCATTTTGAAGCTGGCTTATTTTTCAATTTATTTTTTTTCCAATTTCATTTTTCAATTTATTTAAGATCACATAATAGTAAAATTCTCATCATAATTAAAAATATATTTAAATAAAAGAAATAAACATTATCAGCTTGAAAATCATTATTAATGTACATGGTGATTCAAGAATTTGTTGAATAATGTCTATATTAAAATTGATGCGCAATTTTGAAATGTCATTTTCTTATAAATATATTTCTGAATAAGAATAGGGGAACTAGTCTCATTTTTAAGCAGGCTTATTTTAAATATTTTTGATAAATTTGCGTTTCTTTGTGAATTTTTCAATTTATTTGAAATTTATTCAATTTATTCAATTTATTTGTATGTAAAATTCTTCTCACATGAAAAATACACTTTTAAAAGAAATAAACGCTAATCAGATTGAAAGGCATTCGTCAATTACACGGGGATTCAAGAATTTATGGAATAATACATTTATGAAAATTGATATGCAATTTTTGAAAGTTATTTTTCAATAAACTTAATTTTGAAAAAGAATAAGTGAATTAGCCTCATTTTTAAGCGGGCTTATTTTAAGATATTTTTAAGAAGTTTGTGTTTTTTGTGTACACTTTTCAATTGATTTGAAATCACGTATTTGTATAATTCTCATCATAATTAAAATACATTCATTTAAGAGAAATAAACATTATCAGTCTAAAAGTAATTCATCAAATACATGATGTTTCAAGAATTCCACGAATATTACATGTATAAAAATTGATACGCAGTTTTAAAGCGTTATAAAATTTTGTTCAACAAAGAAACAATAAAAATAAAATGAAAGAAATTATAATAAACGAGTAAAATTCGAAAACATGAAGTTTCCACTTAAGGTAACACCTCATTCAAATTCAATCCCTAATTCATAAATCTAGTTTCAAAATTCAGTTCATAAATTTTATCTACTTCTTTTGAGAAAATGTTTGATAAATTAGTTAAATCGTTCAATATGCAAAATTATTTTCTCATGCATGAAAGAAATATTTACCTTAGGTTTGATCCTACGGGTGTTGCAACACCATAACCTTTAGCATCTAAATTCCTTCCCACTTTCATGGTATCACATGGTTTTCGTTCGTTAATGTATTCATTCTTGGTTGATTCCATTAGAAAAGCATATTTTCCTTTTGATTCTCGAACTCTTTGGATGCCTTCTTCATAGGTGCGCACAAATACATGTTTTCTGGAGTTCATGAATTCCCACATGCGGGCATACACAGGAATTTTCCCACTTTGTAGCTTTTAATATGAAATTAAACCTTAAATTTTCACATTTATCATACTAAAAAAAGATATGGTATATAAAGTAAAATATTTTATTGCTTAAAATTAATTTCGTGTCATGTTCACCTGTTAAGGTTTAAATTAAAAAAAAGGAAATTCATTTGCCAATTTAAACCATACAAATAATTTTTTGCAATAAAAAAAATTTTTTTAAACCATTTTATAAAGCTGTTTTGGGAATTAAATGGAAAGAAAAGTATCGACTAAAAGGTTTGTTGCAGTAAAATGATCAGCAGTGCTTTTGTAAAGATGATATTTTTGAATCAAATTTGCTGCAGATTTATTACATGTGTCAGTAGTTTCCAACTAACGGAAAATACACAAATGCATGTAAATGCTTACATAAAACTCTCTCCAGAAAAAGTTGAAACTATTGCTTTTTAATATATTACCACAAGTTCTAGATTTAGTACTAACTGTCTGAATCATTTCTTGTTAAAAGGAAATCATTTCCGCAACAGCCCTTTGTAGACCAAGGTCATCATGGCGGTTAGAAGCTATATATATATATATATATTCTTTTTTAATTGCATGGAATTCGAAGTACAGAACTATTTTTTTATTATTTAGTAATTAAATTAAATCCTTTAAAATTTATGCCAGTCTCATTAAAAATTTCACATCACTAAATATTTTTTTCTTATCGTGGTAACCGTGTTGATTTCTTAAGTAGTAGATTATATATATTTTAGTTGAGAATTTAAAACTTGCAATAAAAAGAAGATATTTATGATAATTCTAGATACATTTAAAATAAAACATTGAATATGAATATAAGTAACGTTAAAGGACAATTTATAAAAAAAATACCTAATCTAGTTAGTTTCACAATTTGCCTTTTTCTAAAGGCATAAGTAAAATAATTTTTTTATAAAAATGTATGCAGGTTTTAATATTAAGCGCTCTTTACATTATAGTCAGATCTTAGTTGAATAAAATACGTAAAAATTAAACACATTTAAATGCATTGTAAAATAATACTTACCAAGTTTTTTGATAGGTCTTTTAATTTTTAAAAAGTGGTGACGAAAGCAAAATAAACGTCGGCATTTTAACACATTTCTGACAAATGCGCAGTAATTTGTTAAATGTACAAGAAGTATATGCTGCCATATCTCAAAATTTCAAAATGGGATGGTCAAAAAATATCCTACAAGTATCAACGTAAATTTACTACCACTATTTTAAATTCCCTAGATCTTTGGTAAACCTGTTTCAATACGTGCAATTTATTTCATTCATTTAGTTATGTGCGAAAAAATCCACAGATAAACTTAGAAAATGAAAATATATAACATAATATTTCTTTTTACGCAACGTATACTTGCACAAACATATCAAATTCTTCAAATTTGCGCTTGAAACAGCACACATAATTTTGAATTATGAACTAGTGAAGCATGCAAACAAAATAAAAAATAAAACTGATTGAAAACTGAAAAGAAATCTCTTGATTCGAGAAGGGCTGAATTTGAGAAACTTCAATTTAGTGCAAAGGAGTATAAAGGGAATAAATTTTCCAATTTTGTGCGCTTAAAGAGTGTTATTTTCAGCATCTCAAAGACTTCCAACGAAGAATAAACTCCTGACATTTTCCTATCTGATGGCAATGGAAGAAAATCTGCAGGGGGAAGTCTGTGAGATTTCTAGATTAACAGTAATCCCACCTTGAGAAAAATAGTACAATATAAGACGACAGGAAGGTGCAGCAGGAAGAAAAATTCTTTTAACTGTACGCACAGAGCACCTAAATATATTCTTCTATTTACTTTAAAGAAGAAAGGTTATTTTCCTTTCTATCTATAGATAGTAATTTAATGCAGTGGAGTGATAAAAACATTTTTGTTGCATAATTTGTTTGACGAAAAACGAATTCTATTTTATTTCTAAACTATCTCCTATTTTAATATTGTACAGTGTGCCAAAAATAAACGGATCACCCTGAATGACTTTTTATCTAATGATAAATCAATTTTGCAGCATTTTTAATACAGTAATAAGAAATTAGCGATCTTATCTTGCATATTGATCATTCTTGAACTTGCATCTATTGCATCGAATACATTGCATCGAATATATTGTATAAGATATGTATTGATTGCTTTGTAAGTACTCAAATTTAACATAATGGTTTGATTTAAAGCTTTAATTAAATTGTAGAAATGTTATTCGATATCAGGGAGTTAAGATTGATTAGATTTGAGAGTATATCTACTGCTCAGTAAAAAAAAAATTCAAATGAAATTGCAATAAAAAGTTCTGGTACCCAGAGAGCAGCCTCCATGAAATCTATTTTCACCGTAAAATTTTATATTGTAATTTTTACAGTAATATTTATTTAATTACAGTGATTCTGTAAATATTACTGTGAAAATTACGGTACGGTACTTAATTAAATTGTAGAAATTTTATTCGATATCAGGGAGTTGAGATTGATTAGATTTGAGAGTGTATCTACTGCTCAGTAAGAAAATTCAAATGAAATTGCAATAAAAAGTTCTGATACCCACAGAGCAGCCTCCATAAAATCCATTTTCACCGTAAAATTTTATACCGTAATTTTTACAGTAATATTTATTTAATTTCAGTGATTCTGTAAATATTACTGTAGAAATTACGGTACATCAGATTTCTTTTGTTCCGTAAATTTTTTTCTTTGGAATGGATTTTACGGTGAAATGTATCGTTTTTCAGAGTGCCAGTACTTTTTACCGTACATTGATTCGGAATTTTTTTACAATGTGACTGTAATCGGTATTTTACATGGGGTGGCATGATAAATGTTGAACTATCAGAACAATAACTAGAAAAACGATTAAGACCGAGTGCATATTTTTTTCTTCCAATATCACCTTTTAACCAGTAGTAAAAAGTAATTGCAGAACATACTAGTATTATTCATATCAAAGCTATGTCCATGAATTTTATAAATTTTGTTACAACTGAACTATCTATTTCTTACGAAACTTATAATTTATTAATTAATGTGTCTATCATCTCAGATAAAGGGAATCCTGTATCAGTGCCCAATCAAAATGTCCGTCAAAATATTACAAGATCCAGCAATAGCACACGAGAAACTAAAAATAAGTAAAAACATAAAAGATAGGCAAAATTGAAGTGTAAAAATCACGGCCACTTCTAGGTGAGTCAATAGAAATGTTTTATCAATAAATTCCAAGATTTTGTCAGTGATACGTGTGGCGATTTCAATTGACATAATTGGGAATAACCTTTTAATGAAAATGTGAATGCCCTTGATAATTATCTATCTTTGATAAATACTTACCCTGAAAAATTCCTGTGTCGACGAGTGCATTAGGGTTCCATATTCAACTTCTGTTTGTTTTGCTAAATCATCAGCTGAATTAATTGGAGTAACCATACGTTCTACAGTTAAAAAAGCCGCCAAGTTGGCTGTATAGGATGAAATAATTATAAGAGTAAAAAACCACCAAACACTTCCTACGATCCTGCCCGCAATAGACCTGAGAATAAAATATGACATTGCATAATCTATTTTTAATGTCTTTTAATATCTTAGTTTTTATAAATCTATTTGTCTTTTTACATCAAACAAAAAAAATCATTTGCACTTTGTCTCAGAAGAGTTTTTCAAATTTAGATTGCTATCAGGTTTTAAAATAAAGCGAAATATTTTCATAATATTTCAACTTCTGATTAAATGTAACTATCACAATTGAAACAAAAATACTAGTCTAAACTGCTCTAGTATAGAAATGCAATTTATTTCCGTTTGTTTTATGCTGATTTGGATTTATTTCCCCATGGCATATAAAAGAAGAATTATGTAAAAAAAAAGCATGTATATTTTTCTCATATTCGAGGATAAAAAAAAAAAAATTCCAATTTAATTTCATAAATTAGAAAAAAATTAAATCTGCATAACATCGATTGGTTTCTCATTCGTTAAACTGTAGTTATATGTTATACTTAGCATTTGGAGCGTTAAGAATTTTAGTTTCCTCATCATTAAATTAAAAAGATTGATTATGTCTTGTAGAAATATTGAGAATATAATTAAACCAACAAATTGTCTGGCTTTTGCTTTTATTCTGAGTTCAAAAGGAAATTTTTTTTAAATATAATTTGCTTCTATTTTGCGCAACATTTAGCTGTTTTGGTTAGAATTTTTGTATAATGGGGAAAAATTGATTTTCACTTAAATGATAATTTTCTTCTAAATGTTCAAAAAAATGATTCTTTTTGATCTCTAACATTTAAAACAAAACAAAATATTTCGTTATTTTTGTGTCGTACTTAATTCTAAAAATCTAGAAACTAGTACTCAACAAATAATGTTCATTTAATTCACTTTTGTTAGTTAAATTCTTACAAAAATAGCTTCTTCAGTGCAAAACATGAAATTGCAAGTTCGGCTAGTTAACTTTTTTTTTAAGATTCTTTATGTTTTTGTCATAAAATTTCTGCAAAACAGCAGCAAATAAAATTTTTCCTCAAGAGAAGCCTCAAAAAACCGCAATTTGTTTTCCTATAAATCCAATTAAATTAAATTATTTTAATTGAACTTGAACAACCAGATTAATTTCTTGAGTCTACTACGGATATAATTGCTTAAGTGTTCTTAATGTTAAAACTAGTTCAACGCTTCTAATTTTATGATCATTATAATACAAATAGGATAATACGACAACCAATAGATTTCATACCATGAAAATATTTGTAACCATTATTTCTATACATAAATTATTTTGATAATTTATGTTTGATAAACCTGTTTCTAAGATTCCATAAAAAGCCTACCTTTCCTGGTATTTTTTTCGACATTTTCTAAACAGTTAAACCAGTTAAGCTCGTTTGACGTATATACACGTCTTACCAATCTCTATTGTGGTGTGTTTGACGTCCATACACGCCGGACCAGATCTCTATTGTGATGCGTTTGACGTCTATACACGCCGGACCAGATCTCTATTGTGGTGCGTTTGATGTCTATACACGCCGGACCAGATCTCTATTATTGTGTGTTTGACGTCTATACACGCCGGAACAGATCTCTATTGTGGTGTGTTTGACGTCTATACACGTCAGACCAAATCTCCATTGAGATTCGTTTGATATGTTTACTTATTGTGTAAAAAAATACCATTGACTATTAAAAAACTCGAATATTGTTAATAAAAAAATTTAAAAAAATTATAAAAAGAACAGTTCTAAATTTATGATAAAACTGTTAAAAAAATCTTTTATATATTATATAAAAGAAAAATTTATAAAAAAAGAAATATTATAGGAATTCTGGCCTCATGTTCGACTTTCAAATACGTCATTGCTTGATTTTAATTTCTCACCGTGTGGGGATTTTATAGAATTAAATTCCGTGCTTAACTGGTTATAGATATTAATTTTTAAAAAAAATATTAGTTATAATGCAAAGACGAAGTAGTCTTACCTTGAGTGAACAACGCTGTTATATTTAAGTGACTTATTTAAGATTTCACGCTGCTAAGTTTTTCAATTATACATGTTGTTCATTATTTTCAGTTTAAAATGTTCATTTTCTAACCTTGAATAATAAAAGAAATGTCTCTCTTACCTTTTCGGGGAAATAATTATGGTCTGATATATCTGGGTTGTGATTTTAGAAGTAAAAAGAAAATCAAACCAACTTATCGCTATGACGCTATGACTGTTACATATTTTAAAAGACGTATGTGATAAACCTGTTACGTAAATATAATTTTAGTTTAAAAATGTTAAAAAAAATGCTCCCTCCGTCCCAAGTTAGATCAATATTTAGATAAAAAAAAATTCCTAAATTAGTTGCTACATTTCAAGTAGATGGAGTCATAAATAATTTCCGATGCAGTTTAGAAAATCGACGCGAGTAAAATCATGCTACTAATGAAGTCACGATTCATTAGCTAGAAGATAGTTTTATGCGATTACTGGCGGAAGAGTCTTTACAAAATGGGCGTGGCTTAAGGCTGTGCGAACTCTGGATTTCTTAAACTAATTTGGTAATGATTTAGGATGAAATGGAGGCAATATATGGTAAGTAAATACTGTTGATTGATAGAATAGCGTTCTAAAATCTCTGATAAATATTCAAATAAAATCAGAAAATCATCAGTATCAATAATCAGTACAAAAGTATGAAAATGTAGCAACTAATTTAAGACGGACAGAGATGCCAAGTTGCTCCGGACAGCAAATATATATTTTAAAGTGATAATTTATTAATTGTGATTCTTGGTTTAATAAATTCAATTTAGTAGATTTTTATCCACCACTATTTCTAAATAATTCGTAGTCTTATATAATTCACCATTTTATAGTACTCATGTCATGCTATACCTTTTAAATAGCAAGCAAAAATAGTCAAATACTTGTAAAATTTACCTTGTAGTTATTGACCGCTTTTTTTAATTATTTTAGAGCGTCCGGAGCAGTTGGAATCTCCGGACTGAGGGAGTGCATTATTAAATATGACTGAAATAATAAACCCAAATGAGTATTCTTTAAACAGAACTAAAAATATTTTTAATATTTTTTAAATTATATCACCTTTCTTTAGCATACTTACCTTTTATGCGCCGCTATTGATATTAGAGAAAAAATATTTTTCAAAGTGAGTGATGAATTTATAAAATGATACAACTTACCTGAATTTACTATAAATTTCATAATAAAAATTATTACACATGATTAAAAATAGTGACATTTGCAACATTCTCGATCTTCTTAAGACGTCAACACGTAACATTGAATGTGACGTCTACCCCATCAATACATATGGGAAATCTGCGATTGACACAATTGTGAGGATAATGTGCAAGGTTAAGAAAGCTGAGAGGGAAAACAGCAATTTTGAGGGGACAACAAAAAATGACATGCAAAGAGAGGGTTCAAAGTTCATAATAAAATAATTATGCTTTAAATATTTGTTTAGAGTTTAATTTGCTGCATAATGTGCAACGTTCTGTTGATTTGCCCATACGTGTATTGTTATTTACTTAAAGGAAAATAAAAAATTTTGCTTTTTTCGTATGTTTTGGATTTTAAAAATATTCAAAACTGTTTTTTAATTTTTTTAAATCTCGGGAGTGATGAAAAATTTGAAAAAAAAATTGTTTATAATAATAGTTAACGTTATTAAGAAATTTTAAATTCTATTTTGTTTTCGAAAATGAAATGCAACAAAAATATTTTCTTTCCGTTCTATATTAATTTTTTCATAAAAAGATACTATTTTCATTTATACTACTCAAATTCAGAGTGAAGTTTTAATACGCATTTCACTTTCTTTTTTGCAAAATATTTTAAAATTAAAAACTTTATCAAAAAAGAACTTTTAAAGATGACATATCTTAAAATTTAATTCTTTATTGAGACCAACACTGCCGCCGATCGAACAGCGCCGATAGAAGTATTTGTGCAAGGCACAAATTCTTCTATCGGAAAAGCTGTTGTGAATCTTCTTTTAACAAATTGAATGCGCAAAAGTAATTTTTTAAATTACATTAGATGAATTTTAATGCGAAAATTCTTTTTTAAATAATTATTATTGATGACAAAAATATGTTGGAATCATTTGTCTCACAAAAGCTTACATTAAAAAAATATAAATATCTACATTATTATGCTAGTGTATTAGAACTCTATTTTCGCATTTTTGCAATGGAATTAACAGTTGTGTATGGAAATGAGTTACATTATACAATTTTCTCCAAATACTTTCGTGCTCAGTGCTCGCTATTAGAGACGCGTTTGTTTTATTAATACTTCCGATAAATGTCTCACGTAAAACATAAGCGACGAGCAATGTTGATATTGAAACACTAAACTCAGATAGCTCAAATATTTCCTTTTTAGTATTTATGTCCGATACGCAATGAATTCGTGTTCACTTCCACGCATTATTACATAAAATATCATTACTGGGGTTAATAAAATTCTTAATCGAATTAACTCTTTTTAATGTATGCATCTTTATAGATTTATTGTTGTTAATGGTATACATTTAATATAACTGATTATTTCATACATTTTATATCCCGTTTAAGAAACTAATTTAGCAATTCTTTAATTACAAAGGGCATTTTTATATAACATATAAATTTATCAGGGCTATTTTATATCTTACTTGCAGACAAAATTTCCCTTTTTGAGAAAAATGTTTTAATTTTAATTAAAAAAAATATATTAAATGTAAACATAAGGGGATTGATTGATTATATATATNAAAAATAAGAAACAAAAACTGAGATTAAATTAAAAACAAATAAATTTAACTAAAAAAAATGTCTTATTATATTTATAAAAAAAAAGCTTCAAATGAATACATCGAGGATTTACTTCAGAGATGATGAGGAAAAGCACAAAAGGTACACCAATACACTCATGCCTAACATCAAATTCCCTTGTACCTGGGGCAAATGTCACAACCCTGTTGCATGAAGGCGCCTAGAGAAAACCAAAGACTGTTATGCAAAGAAAAATCATTAGAAGCTGATGGACCCAAGTAGTTATCTTCATAACGCCATTCATGGGGTGAAAATCGGCTAACAAGAAATAGTACAACAGATACTCCTACATAAGCGAAGATGATACACATCCAGATTTCTTCGGATAGTGGATTCATGAAAGAAAATACACCTGGCTCCCTGTTCAAAGGTTTCTTGATCATTATACTGATTCCCATGGACATGAAAGGTTTTGTAAAATCGATTACATTCTCTCTGGCTGATGTAATTGTCAGAGGAGCTATTGCCATGTCTGCATCCTGAAATGGGAAAGAAACGGTTTCTCGGAATTAAAGTATACTATAAAATGAGAAATAGTAAGAATAATAAAGGGATCGTCTTACGAGCTGTTTATAATACAAGTAAATTAAACTTTAAATAATCAAAGTTAGTTAGAATGTTTATTGTGATCATAGATACATTTTCTAGTTTTTTGTCTTTCTACGCATTATCATACGTTAAATAGTATAACAGTATTTCTTTTTGTTATTATTTATTTTAATTAACTCTTCACTGGTAAAATTTCGGATCAAATATGGTATAAAGAACAAGAACTTTGGGTGCGTCATCCTTAAAATCCATTTTACTGTAAAATCTATTTTTACCCAAAAATGTAAATTTTACAGTAATACATATTTTATTAAAGTGATTCAGTGATTTAACGTTAGCTATTACTGTAAAAATTATGGTATAGCAGTTTTTTTGCGCCGTAACATGTTCCGGCAAAAATTGATTTTACTACAAAAAGTACGGGTACTCTGAGTGCTGACAATTTTTACCGGAATTTGATCCGGAATTTCTTACAGTGTACTAAAATCTCAACATAAATTTTTTTTTCAAATTGTTTAATTGCAAAATCCAATTTTTCAACTACTTAGTTTTATGTAAATGTTACGTATTACAGACGTGGAAAGTACTGAAAAAGTGACTTATATGATAGAGAATGCATTGCTCTTGGTTCTTCTGGCAGAACCAACATTCATGAAGAACCAAGAGAGATTGATCTTGGATCTTCGTGATTTTTTTTTCCAAATGAGCTTTGTACCTTTAGGGAAGTTTTTGTAGTACAATTCCTATAGCATATTTTTTTTTTTAATACATATATTTTTTGCATTAATTATATAAATTTTTAAAGGCACTATGGCCATCACGTATTATATGCATTGTATACATATTGTGCTATTAGGAGTAGCATAGTATAAAATAAATTAACTAGTTAGTAAACGTTGTATAAAGGTATCAGGCTATTTTTCTTAATTGATTTAAACTTTTTATTTATAAAAAAAACAAACGAAGCAAGAAGATATAGTTATTTTTAACTTATAACTATCAGCTCTATGTAATGAATCCTCTACCTATAAAAAAATATTTTGTTGTAAATCAGTAGGTTATTACCTGTTTGTGAAGTTACGTGAATAAAACTCAAATAATTAAATATAATGTGTATTAGGTATTTAACATAGAGTTACATGTGTACTAGTGATGCTCCCTGGTGATTACTCTATCTGTCCTAGCGTCGTCTGGTTGCCTTGCATTTTTTGAGCGCTTGGATTGAGGTCATAATGGCGATGAAAGGGTTACAAATTTTGAAATGAAATTCAAGTGGCTTTTACGAATTTTAAGCGGATCAGAATATAATTTCCTCGCTCTGCTGCTGTTGAGTAAGTTCCTGTTTTGACTTGACATGATAGTCTGAATGCTAATCTTTTTTAAAAATCAGGTTAACTCAATCATCTATCAGGTTCATGAAAAATTCCGGATCAAATGACAATAAAATGCATCGGCCCTCAGGATGTCGCTCCTTAATTCCGCAAAATTCATTTTTTGCGGAACAAAAAATCTGATATACCGTAGTTTTTACAGTAATAATTACTGTAAAATCAATGAATCCACCTAATTAAATAAATGCTTTAAAAATTATGATACAATATTTTACGGTAGGAAAGGGATTTTACAATAAAATTGATTTTTAGGATAATGCTCAAGTAAAAGGTATTTCCTCTCGGGGGAAACAAGCACTTTGAAATTACATGTCGGTATTAATAACACAACTTTATTGGGACAAAACACATGGAAAACTAAACTACATAATACATAAAATATAAAATAAGCATTTACTAATCACGTCACTTTGTGCTGCCATCTATATTTCATTTTGAAAACTACATTAAACAGAAACAGTACCCCTTGTGCCGGTACTTTATGCCTTAATTTGATCCGGAATTTCTTACAGTGTTTCATTATGTTACTTAATTCATTCCATGGATAAGAAGCATATTCTTCAGCATATGCACTACACTATTATCTCTATATTCCATTATTCTGAAATATTGGGAAGCCAAATTAAGGCTAATTGCTTAGTGACGAAGTGTCTGACCTTTGAATAGATGAGTCAAACACATAAACACATTGAATGAGGAATTTCACAGTCACGTAGGGGACTATCAGTCAGTATATTTTCATGCAATGTTTGGCTTAAAATTTTTCATAAATCTTAACGAACTTATTTAATTAAATCATATATTTCGGACCAAGATAGAATACTTCACAAGAAAATCTAATATTAGGCACCTAATATCTATTTTTTTACCTGGACGTGACAGCAACATTACTCAGGTAACATAATTATTCATTTTTAATACTTTATATTTATAGAAATGAAATGAATTATTGTACCTTCCTTATGAGCTCGCCAACCATTCCATTCCAGCCAACATTAGAAGTAGGGTCTTTTCCACCGTAAGCAGAATCATTTACTAATTTTATTATAAAACTGATCTTTAAGTTATCAGCTATTAAATCTGCTAAATCTTTACAATAACCTTCAAACATGTCATTGCCTTCTAAAATTACACCTGATTCCGCCACTTTGTACATCAAATATGGCTCTTCCTAAAAAGGTTTATCAGTTATGAGAAATTATTCAAAGAATATATCAAATATAATTTTAAAAATTGGTCGCATTACAAAGTTTCAGTTATTATTTCACATTTTGAACCTATAACCTGAAGGTCAAATAAAAAAAGGGACACAGTACTCGCTTAACAATAATGTGCCCCAGGTTCGAATTCCAGCTTCGACTCGTCACACGAAAGCTGTTTTCGACTCGCAGCGACTACAATCCTGACATAGCTATCTTATAGAGTCCTTTTTATTGAAATAACATAGTTTGTTTGTTAAAATAACAGTACTTGTCTGTTTAAAATAGGCACCTGTTTTTAAATAACAGTATTTTTCTGTGAAGTAAACTGTTTTATATTTACACACAAGTTGACAGTTTTTCTTCACTAAATTTAACAGATATTTCTTATGGTGAGCATAATATGAGCTAATTAGTCAAAAATTGTCTAGCGATACATTGTGGAAGTTTTCTGTTATTCGATATTTAAAAATGACAATAAAAAATTATAAATTTGTTTTTAAAGTTCCACATCATTAAGCTACACCATTGGAGGATTGTTGGAGAAGTTTTATTAACAGATAAAGTGATTATAATCAATTTGCCACCATTTAAACTCAATCCGTAATCTGTGAAAACGATTTAATTTTTTTTCTGCTTTAACTATCAATCTGCCATGGTCCATTTTGGAGAATCAAATTCATATAAATATGTTATAGCAATTATTCTTTCAGATTTGTTTTTGAGCAGTTATTCTTACAGATTTGCTATTGAACAGTTATTTCTATACGTTTCTTTTTATTCAACAGTTATTTCACATATTTGTTATTAAATAATCTGCTCTACTGATTTGTGACTCAATATTTTTTCTTTCAGATATGTTCTGCAACAGCTGTTCTCCAGCAGTCCAACAGTTATTCTACCACAGTTGTTATTCTACTATGTTTCCTGCTTATTGGTTATTCAAAATATAAAAGTATGCGTGTTTTGTATTTCGAATGACCAATAATGCGCTTATGTTATCGTGAGGCTGCCTATAACACAATTAATCATTATTATTATTTTTTTTTTTTTAATGGTGCGAAAATAAAATAAACTTTTGTTTCCATTTTGAAACGATTAAAAATTGAAGAAAAAAAACTTTATTTAAAATGGAATTTGATTAAAAACTTAATTGATACTGAATCTGATAAAGGTAGAATGAAATAAAGCAGAAAAAATTGAATCAGCGTTTAAAGGTCTTTTGTGAAAGATATATTATATATTTAAAATAACTTCACTTGGAAAAAAAAACTTCAGTATCTTTTTATTCATAGTTACTTCTATTCATTACTCTTTGATTTATGTTCGATCAAACGAAACACAACTATTAAAAAATTTAAATCTTGGAATATGCTTTGCTTCATTTTTCATTCACTCAATTTATTTCAATCATTTATTTCATTCATTTAGTTCTTTCAGAATTAGATCTGTTTAAAGTCTATTTTAAATATTTTCTTATAATTAAACTTTTGCTTCCTTATTTCTTGTCTGATTATTTCTGAATATTTAATTGAACTTTCAAAGGAAGAATGATTTAATTAATTTCTTCGAAAAATCAACTCGTTAGTTCATAAATCGAGCATAGTGGTTTTTTTAAAGTTTTTAGAAAACTTGAAAAAAAATTATCATTAGAAGTAAATAATGTTTTTGATTTAAAAAATGGAAAATTATATTTTCATTATTCTGTAGAGAGGTTAGCAAACTTTTTTGCTGACCTACGCATATGAACTTCTGTCTATTTATTCTACACTGTAAAAAAACTGTGAAAGTTATAGAAGAAATCCAATTTTTTACAGGAAAAAAAACTGTTTAACCCTTTGACGGTTATGAACGAGTTCAGCTCTCAATCGAATCGTGCCTCTTAATTCGCGCAAACGAGTTCCGCTCGGGAGCAAGATTTTGACCGTAATGGTTATAACGAGCACTACTCGCGTAGTGAAATTTTTCCCCAATGCGCGCTGACGAGCTGTGCTCGTTCACCATTATTNCGAATCGTGCCTCATAATGCGCGCAAACGAGTTCCGCTCGGGTGCAAGATTTTGACCGTAATGAAGTAACGAGCACTACTCGCGTAGTGAAATTTTTCCCCAATGCGCGCTGACGAGTTGAGCTCGTTCGCCATTATTATTCTGCATTGACTATGTTAAAAACGAAAAGTACGTGAAAACTGTTATTTATATGTACTACGAATACTTTAAGAAATTTTTAAAACACGTGAGGCGAGCTATCTACCGCATCCAGAGAAGCCAACTTGCTCCGCTTTGTAAAATAGTATTTCCTAGTGATGGCGAAAGTCAAGTTACTTTCAGTTTAGCATTTCTCCTTTTAAGTAAGATTTTCACCACTAAATATCAAAAACTATTAGTAACATATAAAATGCACCGTTAAAGCAACAATCTACTGGTTACTCTATTAAAAAGTAGGCGTATAACTGTCCTTCTCCAACGAAATTTACTACATAATTTGCTTCCACTTTATTATAACAATTCCAGAAGACGGAGCAGTTGGCATCGCCAGAGAAGGGTGACATTTTCGGAAGAACGGAGGTGGAAAACAGATGCCACTTTCGACTACTGTTTGCACGTAATACTGTGCGAATTAATGAAACGAAAACTGCTCATTTCCCTGACCGTCAAAGGGTTAAAGAAAAGAACAGATGTTTTTTTTTAAATATTTTTACCCATTATCCACGCACTATAAAAAATTTCCATCCTTCTTACAGACTTTCTCTGCATATTTGACGCTTTAAAGCTGTTTTGTTAACAAACCGATTAATCTCAGTTCTTCATCCCAATCATAAACAGATTAAAACCGTCATTTAACCTTCTTATCCTTTTTAGTTAGTCGCAGTTTTTCTTAGCGATAACTCTACACTTTTTTCAAATCATTTTACGATTATTACGAGTGTGGTTCGATTTGATTATCAAAATGATGCTCTACTTGATTATTATACTTCGTTAGATATACTTTTTTGGCAAGTTAAGCTGCCGGAAATTTTTATACGGGTGAACCATTATTGTTTTAAACCTCTTATCTCTTAAATATTAAATACTAAATAAATTTAACTTTGAAGAAAAAAACTATTTTAGATTATTCTTCTTACTGAGACACTTGAGCTGCGGTTTTTCAGATTACAGAGCCCTCGCCTTTCAATGAGATCACCCAGGTGTGAATTCCTGTTTCAACTTGTCGTACAAATGCTACTCTTGGCTTACACCAACCACAAATCTGGCATAATTATTTAATGCCAGAATTATATTACTATTCATAATATTCACAATTATTTTATTTACAGTACTTATCTGCGTAAATAGGCGTCTGTTTTTAAATAACAGCATTTTTCTGCGAAATAAACGATTTTATACACAGTTGAATTTTTTTTCCGTAAATTTAACAGATGTTATTTTTATACACTGTAAGCTAAAAGAAATTTTTAATTTCAAATGCATTTTTAAATATACTTAACGTGATTCGATATGAAAAGCCAAGAGGGTGTATTATAAAAACACCTACCCAAATAACAAGAAATTGCAAGTTTAATCCATGAGAAAAAAAAAGCTTCAGCAAATTTATTCAAGGTGAAACTTTTTTTACAATAAAATCAATAGAATGCGCGAAAATCGCACACAAAAGGTTTAAGCTACTTTGAATTTCCAAGTATTTTGTAAAGAGCTTGTTAAAGTTCCTGAAAAGAACAATTTGTTTTTAAAATGTTATTCAAAAAAATTTCATAGTGAATATTTAAACCTGAAGGTGTTAAAACATAGAAGTCCTGAAGCATATTAACATGTACTACTAAATAAGAAAAATAATATTTGATTTTAATTACACATTATTTTAATAAAAACAAAAGATTTAGTTTTCTTTGTTATATATAGCTGTTAAACAGGCAGGCAATTGATCTCTAAAGCGTCTAATAATTTTAGAAAACAGAGATGAAGTAATTACTGCTTTCTATGATCAGATTGTTTTTACTTGCCCTCTACATATTCGAATTCACTCTTAAACGGTGAATATCACACATTATCATCAGTTCGTTCGTTCGTTGTAGTGGAACTGGGCGTCTGAGGCCTTACGGCCCTTTTCCCATACATTTTCATCAGTCATATCATCATATGTGTTGGTTATCTTAGCATCAGCCCCGCTAGGGGCTCCAACTAATTCATCTGAGTGGAAATAAATAATAAATCGCCAAAGCGCAACTGAAAGGTGAAAGTTTGGATTCAGTATCTTTTACTGAGAGAAAATTAGAATGAAGTAGTGAGATTGAACAAACAAGTTTGAGAGAGAGAGAAGAGGTTTTGTGGCAGACTGCCTCGCCTCCCTTCGAGGTATTACCCCCGAGCTTCTCAGGTGCACAGTAGCCACATAGCCCCAGGGAAAAGGAGAAATTCATAATAAATGCGCAAAATTATTTTCAAGTATTTACAGCTATTTACAAAATTTACGGGACAAAACTCCGTCGGATAGGAAAAAGGCNAAATAATTCGAAGGCCTATATAATTCGCCACTATTGTAATAGTTATATCATGCTAAACTTTTTAAAAAAAAGCAAATTTAGTCAAATATTTGCAAATTTACATTGTAATTATTCACCGTTTTTTAAATTATTTAGGCACGTCCGGAGCAGTTGGCATCTCTGCTTACGGCCCTTTTCCCATACATTTTCATCAGTATCTAAAAAGGTTAGTCACATATACTTTTATTGAAGTTTAAAGCTGGTAGCATAAAAAATAGTCCTTAAATTAATAAAAATTTTATTTTATACACAATTTTAACTATTATGAAAGTACTTTAGGTATTTCATTTTGCATGATTTAAATGCAATGAGATCTCTAAGTTCAAAATGACAAACTTAAGATCACATGCTCCTTTGACCAATTCTGTGAAGCATATTTTTAAAAGAAAGTTTCGTCAAGAAGTACCTACTGGTAGCACAAGTATTTGATTATTATTATATTATTATTTGTTTTGAAAGAAAAGCGATTGTAAAACAAAAGTATTCCGTTTATATTAAAATATAAGCAATACTTTTTATTCCAATGCCCACCTGGGGAATGACCTTTTGTCAATACAGGCATCTTAAGGGCAGATTTGTTGGCCCCTCTTTCAGGGGCACCACATCAGGTGGGCCAACGTTGCTTCCACAGTAAGTACAGATAGTACAGAGAATGAAAAAGCATCCATTCCTTTGTCCGGGATTCGAACCCAGAACCTTGTTGACTCAAGGCCAGTTCTCTGACCTTCACACAGGCCGATCGGCATATAAGCAATATAAATTCCTTATTTCGATCTCAAGGAACCGAAGAATGTCTGACCCCAGCTAGAATTGTTGGAGACATATCCACATAGCATAAAAAATATGTACCAACACTTTGTCTTAAAGGTACTTTTTACTGTTTTTTTAATATTTGTGATGGTGCATTATGAATTTAAAGTGTTGAACGTTTCTGAAACACTAATAATTAATAACGGTGAGGTATGTTTAATCAACACAATGTTTTGGTGCGTATATAAATTTTTGCGTAACCTTAAATTTAAACTTTTTGAGTATCGTAATATCGTATCTAAATTTATTGAAATTCTCACCATTGAAACACAAAGAAATAATTGTTTTTTTCGTATAAAGATGTTCCAAATTACATTTAACTATTTTTAAATCCTCTACAATTTGAAATAGCATATACACACGAAACGAGTTTAAAAAATCTAGTTCGTAAAATACTAAGTTTTTAGCAATATTTATATGACATCCTATGGTGCTTAAAATCATCAGAAAACGTAGAAATTGCCTTCAGGTCTGTAATTTAATTTTATTAATTTAAAACTGGGAAAAAATATTTATGAAATAATGAAATGTTTTTTTTTTAAATTTTTCTCATCAAGCATTGGACGGATGAATTATAAAAATATTCATTTCAAAGATTAGACTATAATTGCTGAAATGAAAAGTTTTACAAATTATATTTTCCTAAGAAAGCAATTTTAAACATAACTAAAATTCGTTCAAATATTTTCAACACTAATTACTTCTTTTATATTACAATAGATAAGTTAATCAAAATTTGAAACAGTGTTCGTCACTATTTGGATTAACTTTTACTTTAATTTCTAAATTATAAGCTAAAATTAAATAGTTTCACAGAGTTTATTTAAGCAAAATAGAGTTAAAACTGAAGTAATCATGAAGAAAATAATTTAAAATGTATAGTTCAATATATCATTCAAAACTCGCTCCAAATTTCTTGGTTGCGTTCTATCTTTAATTACTGATTTCAAGGAATATAATCTAATTTTGATTTAAAATGGAAGAAGAAACCATATGCATGAAAAATAAATTAATTCCTTTTCCGCTTAGAACTCATTTATTCACGTTCATATTTTCCTTCTTTACATGAAACTAATTTAATTTATTCATTTACTTTAAGTCCCAGGGTTGTTTCGAATGTAATTAATCTAAGATTTGCGCAAAGAGTTGCGGAGAAGTTTGACGAATGGAAACTAATTTTGCACTAAGCTAAATCCTTTGGAATTTAAAACTTTCATTCTATTTTTAACTGCAATGTTATCGAGAAATATTTTGAACGAATATGGATCCATTTGTTGTAAATTTAATCTGAAAACTTAAAGTATGTAGCTATTAATTCCGCTAAAATGTTAATTATTTTCAGTCTGGACAACGTATAGAGTATATGCAAGGATTAAATTTATAAATATGTTTGTTAAAAATTAAATTAAATAAAGGGGACAGAAGAATTTCTAAACTAATTTTGAAAATCATCACTCTTATTTTACATTATATTACTTAATTTTTAAACTCATTTCGCACTAAGCTAAATCCTTTGGAATTTAAAACTTTCATTATATTTTTAACTGTAATGTTATCGAGAAATATTCTGAATGAATATGAATCCATTTGTTGTAAATTTAATCTGAAAACTTAAAGTTTGTAGCTATTAATTTCGCTAAAATTTAAATTATTTTCCGTCTGGACAACGTATAGAGTATATGCAAGGATTAATTTTATAAATATGTTTACTAAAAATAAAATTATCTAAAGGGCTCAGAGAAATTCTAAACTAATTTTAAAAATTATCACTCTTATTTTACATTATATTACTTAATTAAAGACAGACAGTAAAGAAATTTCAATAAAAGAAACGTTTCTGATATAAATATGAATATATGTTTCTGTATATAAATATTTTCAAAGGAAATTAAGAATCATAATTAAAAAATGCAAATTTATCAAATTTCTAATGCACGACAACTTTTTTTTTAAAGAATTACCTTGTTTGAATATCTTTTTTATCTTTTTATTTACATAGTTATAACCAATAAAAAAGTAAAGTATATATTTTACATATTAAAGTGAAGCATATATAAAAGTGAAGAATATATATTTTTTCAATATTTGCGATTATATTTAGTCAAAAAAAGGCACGTGATTTTCTTAGTTGAGAAATTTTATTTTAAATATAGTTTTCAACAGCTGAAGTTAAAATAATTATTCGCTTATTAAATATAATATGCACAGATTTATAGCAAAAAATTTAAAGTGCAAAGAATAATTTAGGCAAAATAAGTTTAATCTACTAGAAATATAAGAGCATGATAAAAAGTAATAAAAAATAACAGTACTCAAAAGAATTAATTTGAAAAGAAAAAACTAAGTGGGACAACGAACAGCCATATTCAGCACTTATTTTATTTATTTGATTAACTTTCTCATTTTTGTAAAATTGACTGCTTACTGAAGCTTTAATAAATTTTAAAAAATGACATTTTTGAAGCTTGGATACTCCATTACAGTAATTTTCGCCGGAATAAGCAAAACTGCACAGCGACTACTTTTATTAAAGAGCCTCTTCTAATATTTTACTTTTTTTCATTTCTTAGCTTTTTTTCTAAATTTTTCAGTTAAATATAAATAAATTTTATGATGCTTAAAATATTTTTAGCGAAAATTTAGTCTGACTTTTTTATTTCAGAAATTTTATTTTAATTGTATTTTAACAATTCAAATTCACATCATGCTTATTAATTTTGATATGCATTAATTTATAACAAAAAGTTTTAAATCTAAAGAATAAATTTAGCGGAACAACGTTAAGCTGCTTAAAGTACAAGAGCAAAACGCAATGAAAAAAAAATAATAAAGCGTGCAGAACTTCAAGAACTAAAGAGAAAAGAAACTACTTGGGATAAACTAAAAACCAAATTTGGAAGTCTTTTTATTTATTTAGGATTTTCTATTTCTTTTCTTTTTCTTTTTTTAAGTTTAAGTGCTCACTGAAGCTTTAATGAATTTATTAAAACATGAACTATTTTATGTTTAATTTTTTTAACATCAATGAAATTGTTACATTTATTGGCATTTATTGTATTAAATGACATGTAGTGTAGATGTTTCTTTCACTTCAAAAAAATCTCGTAAAATAAATTTTTGAATCATAATAACTCAATTTAGTTTCTTATCTGGATAAATTAAAAAAGATTAAATGAATAATTAGTTAAAATGTGATTTTAACGTTATAATAAATCCATGACTCAAATGATTTATGAGCTGAATCGCTTAATGGAAGAAATTGTTAAATAAAAATTTCGAAATACTCGATTTTAATGTTTCAAATACATGATTGATTGCGTTTATCATACCACTAACTGATAAAGTAATTTTCAATGTTATTTCCATAATAGTTTTAAGACATTTTGATGTATACTGAATCTGCTGCAATCAAGCTCATCAAAATATTGTTTTATAGGTTTATAAGGGAACTTTATAAGGGTTATACAAATACTAATAAAACGTGAATAAGCGGCATTGCTATAATTCAGAGATCTAGAGAGATGTTGAAATTTTGCATGGCAGCAATCTAAAGTCAATTTTACATGGTTTTATACTTAGCTGTTTAATTTAAAAATTATATTTTAGAAATACTGCTGTGATTGCAGCGCTGTCATTGGGATTATAAATGAATGTGGGAATTAATTAATTATTTCAAGTGACAGATTTTATAATTTTTTATACAGTTCTCCAGTTTTTAATATGTATAATAGTTACCCACTTGCAAAGGGTAAGCAAATGGTAGTATTAGAAATACAACAGTGAATGCAGTGACGTCATTCGAGATTATAAATGAAGGTAGAGACTTTCTTAAGCAGTTTGCCTGAGAGCAATTTCAGGTGAAGAAAGGGATGCTAAAAATTAATGTCTGGGACAGAAAAAATGTGCAAGATTGCTGTTTCAGTAGCCGTGATTCTGAGACATGCAGGCAGATATCACTATATTGTTTATGGTGAACAATAAGCAGGGTGAGCAGTTACGAAGAAAAAAGATTTTTTTTATTAATAGTGGGTATCACTACTGCCCCAAGACTAGAACCTTCCAAGACCAGAACAAACAAACACCCTGGTTTCCAATAAGGCCATTTTAGCTGTAGATGAAATTAAAAGAGATGCAGCTGGTGACATCTATGCTGTAATCTATCTGAGCAGAAAGATGACACTACCAGCTCCTACTGTCCAAAACCGAACTGGTTTTCTTTCAAGTGCAATATTACTGCTTCAGTGGTTGTAGGAGATAGTAATACCCAGTTAGTTATCGCCAAACTGTTTATGGAGGACAATAAGTAGGACTTAAGGCTGTGAACAAAGAGTGAGAAAGATTTTATTTAAAGCAGATATTAGTACTGTGCCAAGACCAGGAACTTACGAAATCAGGACAAGCAAACACCGTGATTTCCAATGAAGCTATTGCTGCTGTTGATGAAATTATAAGAGATGCAAATTGTGGCATCTGAAAAGCAGAAGACGTCTGAGAAGGATGGCACTTTCAGTTACAAATCTGAATGTTTTGTAACTGTCTGTTACGAAACATTCGATTTGGATGTTCTGTTTTGTGCGTATTTATCTTTAGCAAGGTTTTTCATTCACTTAAATTCCTCTTCTGATTTGAACTAGCTAATTAGTTGCATCTGTCTGCGGTGAAATTCCCCTGTTTTCTTTACGGCTATGGATGATGAGATTGCTATCATTTCAATTCTTCCGAATTTGTCACAGATACACACTTTTTATTTGACCCATCTTTATATAAAAAATTTTTTGAATTTTATTTAACTTTGATTATTGAAGGAATCTAATGATCTTTTGAACTGCGAGAGTAAATTTTGTAGTAGGTCATATTTCGCAAACACAAGTAATGGTCAATAATTCAAGAAAACCATCTACACCATGCAGGAAGACCATCCACTTTGTATTCCAGAACAATTAAACAAAGACATCTGAGTTATCCCACTGTTATCACACTCACTGTCAAGTTGTTGAAAGGGAGAGTAAGTGATAAGAGAAATACAATTCATGCTTAATTTCCCATATGGGGCCCAAGGAACAGTAAGTTCACTATAAACTACTTACAATGATTTTTTTGAATCAGATTTTGACAGGTGACATGTAATTATAGTGAAAAATGGTTTTAAGGATTACATTCCACAGAGAGAATCTATGAAGAGTCATAATTCTTTTCATTATGCATAATTTCATTACAAAATTTGAATAATTTATTTATTCTCATAAATTAATATAAGGTAATCATATTTTATATTTAGTGATACATTAAATAAATTTAAATTAATTAATGAAAGGGAAGCTGTAAAAAATAAAGAAAAGTTGCTCTTGTAAAGAGAACACACTCAGATATAAAACTTTCACTTTTGGCAGTTTAGTAATTCCTGATCTGCATTTTATTTACTTTGAGAATCATTTCGTCACGATATCATGCGATTTGGGAAGAGGCGAAAACTCTCAAATATATGACGGAAACGTTTCATCAACTTGGAACCTCAGCACAGTGCATTGTGGAACATAGTTAACTAGAATGACGGAGTTAGAATTAAGACTAGAGAAACAAAATTAGAAAGATGAATGAAGCTGATTGGCTATATAGGAGTCAAGGATTTAGCTTCATAACATTGAAATCCAGAGTTCGAATCCCGCTTTGGGCGTGGAACAATTCATCTCTCTGTTCTATCTGTCTTTCTTATGATGTTGGGGCAACGTTGATCCAACTTTACGCAGATCAACAATACAGTCCGTTAGATGCCAAAAGTCTTTTAAAGTATTCTGCTTTTTGAAGGAAAAAAAGTAATGAAATATTTCTTTACTTTTAGTGAAATTCGTTTCCTCGAAGAAGTGTCAATTGTTATATTTCGTCACTTTGACGAAATGTTCACTCGGAGCATATGCCTGGAAACGGTTTCGTAAAAAGGAAAGAGAGTTTTGTGAAATTTGAGTTTCCATTTTTTACAGTGAACTGCTGCAAAATGGATTAAAATATATTCAATTCAAGGTTTCTATTGTGTGTTTCAAACGCAGTTACAGGCTTTCAGAAAACACTTGCTTGTTACTTTCAAGCAAAAAGTTTTTTCAAATCATTGACTAAAGTTTGTTAGAAATGATATGGATTAAAAAAATTAAATATCTTACCAAAATACTTGTAACAATATACGTTTTGTTTTCGAAACCAGTATTTTGAGGAATTCTCTTGTAGTTAGGAGGAACTTGTTGTAATCCTTCGTTATCCGACCAATACGCAATCTGGAAAGAAAATTATCACTCGCTTAAAAATTTAAATTTTGTCTGATAAGTTCTGCTGAATTAAAATATGAATTTTAGATGATGCACCAGCCATATGTATTTTCAAGTTTTAGCATTTTCTTTTAAAACTATGAATGCGTTATTAAATGAAATAGTTCTGAGAAAAAATTCTTATGAAAGAAATAATTCTTAAAAAATTTAACTATAAGCAAACCAATGCTATTTAAATAGCATTTCTACATTAATTTGTTTAACAATTCTAGTTTAAATTTAAAAACCTTACTTGATAAAAAAATACAGATTACCCTTCCTGTCACAAAATTTTAAATTGAGCACCGTGTGAATTTAAACCGTAAATTTATTACATGTTTATTTAGGGAAATTTTTACTTCTATCATTATATATGATGTAAATAATTAATGAACTGTATTAAGCTGAAAAAAGTATTGTCAAATATACCAGAATATAGTAAAATTTACCGTGTTTCTGGCAGTATGGGGATCCCAAAAGACTCGATATTTTCTACTGAAGTTCTTTGGATTTGATTTTGGTAAAATTAAAAGCAAAATTGGGTCTTATAATAAGTGTTTAAATTTGGTAATTGTTGCATAGTTTGGTGGTTTTATAATGATACCTTAAAGCATGGCAAAAAACTATTTTTTCGGTTAATTTTACTTTTCATTCTTGTAATTTGTGCTAAATTTGTGGTAATAAAAACTATGAATTTAAAAACCAGAATTTCCGATAAATCATACGAAGTTTTCGTATGAATGGAAAGATTACCAAAATGAATGGTTCAAATATTGTATATTTTGTGTTTTATTATCGGAATTATTGCTTTTTTTAAATTGTTTTTTTTTTTTTTTTTTTTTTTTTTTTTTTTTTTTTTTNTTTTTTTTTTTATCATAAACGTCTTTACCACACAGTAGGGTAATTTTACCGGATTTTGTTCCTCCGTGTATATTTCTTTCAAACAAGGTGGGAGTAAAAGTTTACAATTAAAAGAATAGCTAATTATACAACAATGGAAGATAAAATAAATGAATTAAAAAAAATCATTCAAACACTTGGTATCCATTCACACTTACTTTGACCATTTCACTATTCATTGACATTTCCACGACATTTACTGTGTAATTTTTGCGCCATCCATTATCGTCAAATGTAATATTTCCTGTTAAACCACTTAAATCTGTCTAGAAAGACAAAAGAAAAGAAAATAAATCATATTTCCAATAATTATTTATAAAATAATTAGAATAGGTTTATTCCTAACGTAGATTTCATTATTTATTTCAGAACAAATATGGTTTTAAGTAGAACTTCATATTCATTCAGACGAATTCAGTGTAACTTGCAAATTGTTGACTAAACTTTAGAATTCTGATTCATTAAGATTATATAAATAAAAAGCAATAAATAGTCAAATTAGTACTTATTAAAAATGAACAGATCATATAATGAAAAGAAACAAATTTCGAAACCACATATATTTTCAGAAATTTTAAAATCAGTTCCTACAATTTTAAAATTAAAATCCAGTTTTATCATTTTCTTATTAAACTGTCATCATGTGTGAAACATGTCAAATGCAGGAACAGCTTAAAAGAGACATTAGATTTAAAAATAATTTATGTACAAGTATACGATAAGCAAAGACGGTCTATACATGAATTTCATATATATATATATATATTTGAATTTAACTCCGTTTTGAAGAAATTCACTTAAGAATGCCTTTTTTAATTCAATTCTTCAATTCAATTATTTTTAAGAACAATTCTTATATTAAACCTTCAAGCATTCTCAAAACTACTAAAAAAATTCCCTCATTTTTCCAGCATTGCTTTAGTTTATGTTGGTGGAATTCTAGTTTTTGTATTTACTTTCTCGCAGAATGAATACGACCGCAGAATGAATTCCTAAGTATACATTTAAAAAAAAACATTCTTATAATAAACCTTCAAACAATATCAAAAATTCTGAAACAAATTCATCCTCTTATCCAATACTGTTGAAACTTTATGTTGGTGTTTGTTCTAATTTTAGCACTTTATGCCAGACAAAAGAATGCGACCTTATGGTCCAGGAGGGTGATTATTGGTCATCTGGATTAATTGCCATAGCATAAATTATCGTGCTCACCTCAGCATGTAATAAAGATTCAGTGTTCAAATCGACATGGAAATATGACTCGATAAGATTTCAAATCATAGCAATGAAATATGCTATTGAATACTTAAAAATGACAATCAGAAAAGTAAATATGTTATTCGTTGTTTTAAGATAAAATAAAACTCAAGTAATGCAAAATACATCTGAGACACTTTAAAATTACATGTATGTGCTCTGAGAGTGTGTGCCTTGCATACAAATTGATTATTCTTCTACTTTTCATTGAAATACTGTGAAGCTAACTTTTAAATACAAATGAAAAAATGAAGATAAATATTACAGATTTGAAAAAAAAAATACCATTAAAAAAAACCAAAGAATTCAATGCAAGACACTTGACTATTTGCAACTAAAAATGACACGTCATTTTAAAACGGAAATAATATTTTTCTTTAACGAAACTCTAGGGTATTTTTCGAATAACAACCATTAAAGTAAATGTAATACTAATCTAGAGAAAGGCATAATATCCTATTGTGGAACTTGTCATGTATCTATTATTCATTTAAGATTTTTGAAAAATACTTTAGATANAACTACAAATGTTCAATACATTCATTTATATTTCATGTTTTCCTCACTTTTCGCCTCAACGGCAGATGTAAATTCCTGCAATGTTGTTGACTTGGAGAATAAGTTCAATGTAAAAAGAGTACAGAAAAACGGCTTTTAATGTCAAAACAACTATTGCATCATTAGGTGGAAGTGGATAATTATTGGGTTGTGCTCTCACAGACCAAGGGCACATATATTGAAAATTTGTAGTATATACCTGAACTTAGTACATCTATATGAAATGTTTCATATATCGACCACATTTTCAGGTTTTTAATTTGTAAACAAGTGGTTCTTTTAGAACTGCTAATCCATTAAGTCTAATTTTGTTTGTCAATCCACCAAAACGTTTAGTTAGTTATTTTCACAAGAGCATTTGTGGTTATATTGCAACTACAGCCATGTATATAGATATTAGTTTTGTTGCTTGATAAAAGTTTATTTAATGAAAGAAAACCAATGTCTTTGAGGCATCAAAAAATTTGATTCCTGAATTTGTAAAGTAAAACATAAGTTTTAACTAATGTTCTTATAATAATGTTAATGAGTTTTAACTAACTCAAAGTTTTGGTATTAATTAAAAGTCTTCATAAGTTACATTGGCATTAATTAACTGACCATTAATTAGCATTAACATTAATTAACTTAATCTGATTTACGCGTAATTTCAAAATGGTTTACAGTAAATGACTTAAATTTAAATCTAAATAAAACTAAATATATTTATTTCTGTTTAAGAAAATCAGAATTTAACTTAAATTTAAAATTTCACTCTCTCTCCCGTAAAAGTACTAATGATAATTGTCAATGCTATATTCTACAATCTGTAAATAATATCAAATATTTAGGACTATATATCGATTCTAATTTGAAATGGAAAACACATATTTACAATTTAGTTGAAAAATTGTGTTTTGTTTTAGTTAAATTTTATCATCTTAAGAATAAAATTCATTTTATTTTTGTGAAAGCACTCTATTATTCCTGGCTTCATTTTTTAATTAATTACGGTGCAATAATTTATGGCGGTGAATATAAAACTAATTTACTTCCTTTAATCTCAGTTCAGAATAAATGCTTCAAGATTATTAATTTTCTAAATATAAATAACTCAAGTATAACTACTACCAATATATATACAAGAATTAACCTATTACCATTTCGCCATAATGTATTTTTTCGTATTTTACTTTATTTACACAACAATAAATTAATATGCAAATTAAAAACTAATGTGTCTGAAAGGAGACCAACTAATATATAAGAGATTCCCCACTTTATAAAAGAAATTTCACGAAAACAGTTTTTTTACTTAGCACCTAAATTATATAATAAATTACCATTCCAGTTGCAAAATATCCAAATATATTTTTCTTTTAAGCGTGCTTTTTTTCAATTTATGATGAACATTGACGATTTAGATCTCTATTTTTCACTTAAAAGGAAGCATTTGATATTTTATACCAGTCTTGTGCCAATCCAAATGAATTTCTTATGTTACCTTTGTTATTTATTTTATATAGTTTCATGTATTTTTTTCCTTCTATTATTACAGTATTCAACAATATATGAAGTCTTATGATGAGCAAAATAATTTATGATTGTAATATCCCCCCCTTTTTTTTGAATTTCTAATTTAAATTTATTGTATTAGTTTTCTTTGTCGCCAGGACAGGATTTTCCTCTTGACGACGAATATATATTCTTTGTATTTATGTGTTTGTTTTTGTTCTCAATAAAGTTTCATTAGTTTGTTAATAAAAAAAAAATATTGGTAAATGTTCAAAAATGATTTCACTTAGTACTACGTTTAGCGGTTTAAATCCACTACCATATAAGGGGTATTTGACATCATAATTGAATCTAAAGTTTTATTTATACAGCATTAGATTTTTCATAAATATGAATAAACGAAGTTTTATGCATTTTCATTTGATAAAAAATACATTTAAAAATATTTTTTCCATTAAAATATATTATTTTATTTGCATGTAATGATTTAAATATTTTATACGTGTAAATTATACTTTTTTATACCAAATATCATCCAATACGTCCTAGTATGCAATACTTATTAAATAATGTTATTCCCTTTATTGCAATCTAGCTATTCAAAATGAATTTCAGTTCAAAAGGTTTAGGATAATATTAAAATGGATCTCGTTATTTTTTTTAAACTTTCATAAATAAAAAAGCATGTTCAAAGAATATGTATTTCACTCAAATATAAAAATTACTTATATAAATTTTATCTTTCAAACAAATAAAAAAGTAAATTTTAAACTGCAAAAAATAATACCAACAGTTTTTTGCAGGAATTTTAATTCAGAAAAAATATGGTTTTGTTCAGTAAAGAGTATTTATTAAAAAGCAATTCCTGCTTCAAGCGATTCCTTGTTATTAAAATAAACTTTAAATTATCTTTCATATTGAATTTCAATTTCAATTCATAGAAGAAGCACTCCAATATTTCTGATGATATAAATATATTAAATTTGTTTCTAAAATAGCAAATAGATTTACTTTCTCGCTAAGCTGATTGCTTTTCCATTGTATATTGATTAGATAAATATAGTTATAGTGAAAAGAAAAGTTTTTAATACGTTGAACAAAAATACGAGATATATGTAACGTCTGTAGAATACTTAGGCATTCCCAATACGTTTTATGCACTGAATTGATTAAAAAAGGTTTCTGATTCTATTTCAGAGAATTAAATTTCTTGCATTTATTTTATTATTAAATTAATATTATGTAAATTGAATGCTCTTTATTAATTGAATTTTCATAGCACTGAATATTTTTATTATTTTTCATGCAAAGATAAGTTAATTCATTAGGTTAAATAATCTTTTTAAAATTTGGTCAGAGATGGAAAAGACGGAGAACTCATACAATTGTATATTGTATTGATATATTGCTTTATTAATACAATATTAGAAAGGAATATTTTTTGCGGATATAATTGTGAGAGCTGATGACGAGATTATATCTTTTTATTTAGTTTGTTTCTTGAATTTTTATTTTTTTAATTTAAAATTTTGGAATTTTATTTTTTTTAAATTTTTTATTATTTTTAAAATATTTTATTTATTATTTTCTTCTCTTGAAAATATATTTACTTTTTCTTTGTTTTTTCGCATTATTAATATATATATATATATACATATAGGGGAGTGTCGGGTACCCCGGCCCACTGTCAATTTCATTGTATATAGAATATTTTTTCATGTCAATGGGCCATCGGACGTTAATTGTAATATTAAAGAAAGATTATTTCCAAAGTTTCAAGTATTTATGCAGCTAGTAACATAGTAAATAATAGTTTTGAAAATATGTTGAATGCAGTAGTCAAATTTTTTAAATTTCTATTTTTTTAAGTTAAACTATTCCTTTTTCGGTTTATTCTTTTTGCATTACTTAATTGGATGATAGAACAATAGAGACATACAAAAATATTGATTATTACTCAATATTATACAGAAATATAAGCAATACTCCTTAAGTGGGCGGGGTTACCCGACTCTCCCCCATATATATAAGCTTGTCAACTACTACGTTATATTGCACAGTATTTTATAGAGTGGTAGATATTTAAAAACCAAAGCTTTTATAATTTTTAGTAATTTTGGCAACACTTTAAAAGCATCAGCATAGTTGGAGCAGAGTTGGGTTGCATATGAACTCTTAAATCCTTTTTATGTAGTGGTGAGGAAAATAAGTTGAAATAAATAAAAAATAATGCATGAAAACATTAACTTGGCTACCACTAGAATAGAGTTTTACAAAAATCGATGGAAGTTTGCTGTCCTATATATAATAGGACATTTCAGTAATTCGTTGTAAGGATAGATAAATTATTCTAATTTTTATCTGAGACATTCTTCCTGCTTAAATATTTTAAATTATTTTTTTTTCAAAACTTAGCACTCTTTTTATTTTAAAATATTTGTTTAATTTAGAACATGATATAAAATACTTACTGATATGGAGAAAAATTGACAAATTTAAATAGTTTTATTAGTTTTATTTTTTCCCCTTTATAGAAAATCATTTTTTATTTGACATTTAATTTTAAAAATAAGAAAGAAAGTTTACTTACCTTTTTTAAAAACCTATTTATCCGTTCCCCATGCTCCCAAGCCATTATTGGCGTTTGATGACAGTTGATGCCTTTGGTGCCATTATTATAAACCTCTCCTCTTCGAAAGTTGTTTCGAAAGATGTCAGGTTTTTTCTTGAGAAGGCGGTTAAATGCTTCCAGCATTACTCGAGTTGCATCATACATTTGTGCAATGGCAGTCTGAGTCAAAAAAGAAAATAAAAATTGTTTGAGACAGTGAAAAATTGTAAACATTAAAAACGAATGGATTTTTATTTCATGAAGTTATAAGTAACACTTGGAATTTTTACATTGAAATTACTTATTGCAGGGGTTTTATTCTAATTGCACTACATAATGTCCGAAGAAGTTTTTTAGATGAAACATAATTTTAAATTTCTCAGTTATATTGGTCTTAGTATAACAACATAGACTAACTATACGTGTTAAAAAAAATGCGTACGTCCTTAATTTTTAATTAGTTTTTATTATTAAAATAAAATTATGAAAAAAGTGTATTTAGTAATAATTAAATAGTACTACGTTTTTGGAAAAGGTTTTTTAATTTTTTTAGAAAAAAGTTCTTCATTAAATAAACTTATTGTAATTAATTCAAATAACATGACGACAATATCGCTATTTTTGCACATATTTAAATTGCTTTTAATGTTTGGTTCAATAAGTAAGTTTTAAGAAGAAAATTAGCTACAAAAATTATGTAGATAAAAATAATATACAGATTTTAAACTATTTTATTTCTAAACTTAACTAACCCATTAAAACTTGTTGCTCACATATGAACAGGAAGATATACTTCAAAATCGTGGTATATTCGTAACATAAATCTTCATCATCATCATCAAATTTTATCTGGGCACCTGAGGCCGTTAGCGGCCCTTTTCCTATTCGTCTGGAAATGTTGTCTTTAAGGTGGCTCTTTCTGGTAATTGGAATGCAAATTGGCGTGAAAGGGAAATTAAATATTTTGTATTTTGGATAAGATTACGTTAATACAATAGTAAGCTGCCATCGGCCTGAGATTAATGTCCTCTCTTAAGTTTTCAAATTTAAAAATTTTATTGAATCCTGCGGTGTCGCAATTCATGGTTTTTTCAAAAAATTTGTTATTTAGCTTTTTGATATGATAATCTAAAAAATCTATGTTGAGATCGTGATGTATGTTCTTATTTCGAATAAACCATCTTGCTTGTGTTATTTTTCTGAGAATTTTGTTCTGGCATCTTTTGTGTTTTTTCAGAAGTGATGTGGTGATGTTGCACTAAGCACATAAATCTTCCTATTTGGGCCTGTAATCATTCATTTGTGATTTGTTTAAAAAGTACATGGCAGCAAAAAAATACGAATTGACTTAAATAGTAAGTACTACCAGACTTTTGTAATAGCATTTTTTGCAAAAGAGTAAGAGTTATATGCTGCATAAAATTTGTAAAAATTTAAGTGTTAATGGGTAAAAAGAATTTCTTGGAATATTTTTTCGCGAAGTTTTAGTTAAAAACTAATTATACTACCTTGTTGAAAAAAAGAATTTGGAGTTTTAAATAGACAAATATTTCAAACAATTATAAAATTATTAAAATTATATATAAAAAATTACACAAATTGTGCCACTCAGATGCAAGTATTAAGGTTAATGAATACACGTATTATTTTTTGAATAATTTGTGAGATCAGTTAAAATCATTTTTTCAAATTCTAAGATAACTAGTGGACAAATGCATTTAATTTTTTTAAAGAAAAACTCTGCATTTGTTGTTATTCCTACACAGTATATACGAGTTTAATTAGAGATTGACTAAACATGACTTAGCAGTGAAAACAAAGCTGTTATAAAATCACAAATGTTAAAAAATAGTATATCATTTGTTTAAAAGCATTTTTTTATAACTAAAGATTCTTCTAAAACCTCAGTCATTCTGCTATGAATAATTGTCAGAACACTTAGTACTTAATCAGACCTAAAGTCTGCAGAAAATCCAAATCAAATTGAAAAAAAAAATATGTAATTCAGTATTTTTTTTAAAAAATTTTTGTTCTCTTTTTCGTTTGAAGTAAATGCAAATCACTGTTCCATATATACTAGTCTACATTCTAAAATACTGTCAGAGCTATCTATTTGTTTCCATGACAGGCGTAACTAGATACGCATTTGACAAAAAATTTGATAAAAAGCTTTGACAAACAATTTTTACTTAAGCAATTGAATTATATCACAGTTTCTTCGAAAAGTAAAACACTAATTTTACTTTCGCAAATATTTTTTTCAACACTTAAGTACATGTTCCACTTCAATTTTAAACAAATTAAATCATTTTTAAAACAGCTCATTTTGTGTAATGAAGGATACTGAGAGTTTCCTAGTAACAATACCGTTCATCAAATTAACCCTCCTAGGACTTAGATTTCTCAAACTTTAATGCTTAAAAGTTTTTTACTTTTCAAATTTTTGTGCTGAAATAAGTTACATTTATCAATTAGTATTTAAACTTTAATGGATTTCCATGCGTATCAACGAAAACATTTGAAGACATTTTTATTGATGTGATTTAATATATTGTTAGAAAATCAATTGTTATGAAACTGTATTAAATTAGCTTTGTATTAAGTTATTATTTCTCAATATACATAACACTGGTAAGAAATTCATAACAAACAGTACACAATATATACATTTTAAAAAATCAACAAAAAAAAAATAGTGGGTCATTAATTTGAAGAAAAAAAATGTAGATCAAGTCTAATTTGCTTAATAAAATTTAAGATTTTTTTAAGCAAAACTTTTTTAAGCACATATTTACAATAACAACTGTCTTGAACATTCTAAGCTTTCAATTTGTTTTAAAGTTAGCTTAAGGCATAGCAAGTAACATAAATAATAATATTTTAGGGTAAGAGAGGTTTCACTTATGCACTTTTTTTGTTGGCTTGTTGCTGCATTTGTTATGAGAGTCACATGTCATTAATATTTACAAAACAATTTGAGAGACAATTATTTTAAAGATTGTACCATTTTTTTATTAAATGTTTTACGAACTTTCCTTAAAATATTCTAGCTAAATTTGAAAAGTAAACTTTTTTTTAATGCATTTTAATATTTTTTAAAATTTAAAGACAGATTAAATATTTTAATAACAATTTACTTAGAATGATAAATGTGATATACTTATATGAATGAAAGAGATATAAAGTATTTAATTTTAGAAAAAAAGAACAATTAATTAAAAAAATACATAAATGCTTTATATTTTAATAAACTAAAATAAATAAACATTTATAAATAATTTGTAATTGGGCAGAATATGCGGAAAAAAGCTAAAAAAAGCAAACATCGAATAATTAAGCAAGAACTATATTATACTGATGCAAAAGATGAAAAATGTTTTGTTAAAATGCCAACTTTTATTTTTTTAAAATAAAGATTAAAGACATTTTTAAAATAAAGCTAAAAGCACGAATTTTTTTTAAAAATTATATTTTATTAATCAGAACAATTTCATTGTTTTGATATATTTTATTAAATCAGTCGAATTTTGCATGTATTTTATTAAATCAACCTAAAATTTTTTTTCTTATTTTAGTTTGAAAGAGACAATCAAAAGCACTTATCTGTACAACGTAAATGCAGCGAGGTAAGAAAATAGCAATTGAAAACTATATTGTAATCATGTAAAAGTCGAATTATGAAACACAAGGCTTTGTTAGAACGTAAGAAAATGCTAAGTTTCAAAATTTAAAGGAAATAGGTACTATTTTAGTATTAGTTTTTTATTATTTATTTATATATTTTTTATTTTTTTGTTTTTTCTTAAGAAAAGATCAGAAAAATTCTAAAATAAAAGGGAATGGAAAACATATTAGTTCCGATAAAATAATCTTATAAGCTTATATTTTTTAGTAATGAATGCATTTTCATTGTTTTTATCCATATATTTTGTGAAATTAGTCAAATACTATCTTTCATATTTAATTTTTTAAAAAAAATAATCTAAAGCCCATCTCTACGCAGTAAAACAAAAGGTCTAAAATCTCTGACAAAATTTATGACTTTCCAAAAGAAAGTATCACAATATCATATTATTTCGTAGTCGCTGCTCCTTTATATTTTAGAAATTTTCTCAGTCAGAAAATCTACCTCACTAAGTGCTTGAGGCTTGAATAAAGAAAACCATTCACGAAAGAGCCACAGAATATCTCTTAAAAAAGGAAGAAAAGATAAAAATGTCGCCAAAGAAAGGAGAAAATTGTCACCGTAATGTGTTGAGTTCCTCCTCCAGGCCATCTATAAGGATCTAGTGACTTCCAAGCTGCTAAGAATTCTCTCACTTCAGGCCTTGTCTCTTGGAGCATTTGGAATCCAGTGATATTGACAGCTCCATGTGAGAGTAAAGCTGAATTCCAGTCATCTTCAATTATCTAAAAGGGAGACAAGTGTCAATATCTTTTGAAGCCTAAAGAAAATTTCTTACAGAGAACATAATTAATTGAACTAGCTTTAACTTCATTGTTTTCCCTTTTTGTTTAAGTGAATGTCTTTGTTTGAAAAGAATTTCGAAGCAACTGGTACTCGACGTAAATATTTATGAAGTTTAACTAGAATTTGTATTCCTGATTGGAAGATAAATGAGATAATGCTCTTGGAGGTTTTATTTACCGACAGAAATATTCTAATTGTTTCTCCGATGTAATGATACGTGCACGAGTTTAATTAGATAATTATTGATTGCTTGGAAAACATATTTGACTAAACTGTTTTATTTAAAAATCAATAAAATTGCAATTTTAGCAATGATTATGAATCAGTTTCTAGCTAAGTAATATTTATAAAAGACGAATGACAATTTTTTTATGGATTTCTGTACATTTTAAAGGAAAAGGTATGCATATGTGTTAATTTGAATAGTTAATATACTACGGGATAAGGTAATTGAAGCAATGCGATGTCTTACATTTGCATTTTATTTATTTTTTTAGATGGGCTTTAATGTAAAAATGCTGAGGTCACTTACTGTGAAAGCTTCAATGGTAATATTTAGTAACAACATCAATATCTTAATAAAGTATTAAGTAATGGAACTTTATTAAACTTTCATATCCATCAAAAAGGTTATTGGGGTTGTGTTGTTTTACCAAGACTTTTAGCAAAAAAAGAAAGAGAGAAATATGATTTTCACTAATTTCAATACAGCATTACACTCAAAAGCAAAAATATTACATATAAAGAATTGCGTATTTACAATTTGATACTAGTATATAGCAAAACTTTGAGATGTTGCATCTTTCATTAAATATAGAACTTTATGCATTCTAACATTTAACTTTTAAGGAAAAGATTTTAAATAACCTTGGATTCGGCATTTTATTCAGGCAAAGGAAAATTTGCTTGCAGTTTCCAACTTGCACAATATATATTTTTCAGAAAGAAAAATTTAACTATTCAACTATCACACTTCATTTGAAGCTCAAAATATGGTTCGTATCTGAGTGCGTTTTATGAATTCAGTTAATTGAGACAAGATTTTTTTCCCCGATTTTATTTTCTAGACAAAGTAATTATGTTTTTTTCTTAGATACAAAGTTATTTTTTATTAATGTTCTGTTATAATAGTTTACTTTTATAAGAAGGCAATAAAAATAAAATGCTTATGAATAGTTAAAAAGAAACAAAATGCTATATCTTCTTAAGCATTTTGAATGTTCAACTCCTTAGTGTTTTATTCATAACTATATGAAATTATATTCAGTTTAATCACTGAAGTGTAGGATTATAACTATTCCTCTTCTTCCTTTTTATGAAACAAAAATAAATTGATATGAATTTTAAACATTCTAAAAAGGCTCATCATGAGAATTTAACTACTATATTTCGAGAAAAGTGAAGCATAAAAAGTTTTTTTCTTCAAAATATTCTTTTATTTTGTATTTTAAATGGAATTTTCTTTATAAGTTTTACTTTCTTATACATTATCATATTACTTCTTTGCAAAATAAAAATACATTTTCAGCACACATTAATCTAGTTATTTTGATGCTGCGTCATTTTATAAAATAAAATGCTTGTTAAAAAATCACCTAAAATTTAAAAACGTGTCGACAACATTATTTTAGTGACATTTAAGCTTTTTAAGCTTAGTTATAGTTTCAAATTTAATATTTTAGTTCAGGTATAAAAATGCATTTATGCATTTTCTCATTTTATTGTTGTAAAACTTTTTTCCCTCTCAGATTATGCCCGTGAAGTTGATTTTTATGCTAAAGTGATTAGTTTTTTGAAAATATTACTCACTCTTGTATTTCCTTTAAAGTTAATTTAATTCAAATGCATATTCTTATTTTTTTTTGTTGCACTTTTTTTATGTTATTGTTAGTGCATTTCCTAAAACAAGCTTCTCAGTAAAAGAAAGAGGTAGAGAGAGGTTCAGAGGTTTTCAAGTCAGTGAAATCTAATCAAGTTAAGTTGTTCTTTCTTTTGTTTTTCTTTCTTGAAATCTGTTGTTAGGTAATTTGCAAACTTCAAAGAGATATATCATGTAAAACTCAGCCTATAAAAAACATTGAATTCAGAATTTTTCTCAAAGTTATTTATAAATAAATAAATTTTTCGGTGAAAAAAATAAATTTAATTCTTTTATGCTCTTTAAATAAATTTATGTACTAGTATGGCGGAAAAAGAATGTAAAAGTAAGAAAAAAATTTTTAATTTGTAAATTAATTATTACTATTAATTGTATTTTCATGCAATTGTAACTATATCATTGCAGATTTTTAAGAGAAGATAATGTAATTTAATAAAGAAATTTTGAGGTATTTTTAAATAGAAGTTCTCAATATTTGAATTTATTTTTCCTTATATTATGCCAGTTTTCTTTATGCTAAAGCATATACTTGAGTATATTTTTTGAAAAAATAATAGGAGGTTTCTGAAATAATCAATAAAATACAAACAAGTTGATTCGACTTATATTTTCCTTTTTCTTTCTTAAAACCTGTCATTAGATAATTTGCAAACTTCAAACGGGTATATAATGTTTTACAGAGACTTTAAAAAATATTGCATTTAGGGTATATTTTTTTCTTTTTACTAAAATTAATCTTTTACAAGTTTTATTTATTACTTAGTGTCATGCCATTGATAAACATTGCATTATTTCAAGATTTTAACGTCTTTAAACTCTAAGATTTATGTTCCATCCTTTTATTCTTTCTTAATAAATATATTTCTATAATCCATTTTTCAGAAATAAGCTCTTTAAAAAGGAAACAGTTATTCTTTATTTCGATTCCAACTGCATATTACTTATTAATGAATGTAATATAAATGTATGTAGTGACAGATGAGGCTTAGGTTTCTAGTAGTATGTTAGTTTTTTAAATTACCCTTTATGTTTTATTTTTGATCAAATAATTTAAATTAAACCATCTTTCTTAATCAAATTTGACCTACGTTTTGTTAAATAACCAAATGATGAATCTAACTCTTCGATGAGAGTTAAATATATTGATCATGATATTCCTTCCGTTTTCTCAGTTTTTTTCTGAACTAAAGAATAATAATTTTTTAAAAAAATAATATTTATAAGGAAGGTCATAGTAAAAAGATCTTCATTAACGATGCTAATGTAGCCTCAAAATCTGAAATAATAATTATTTATTTCGGAAAAATATTGTCATCGAAAAAAATGGCATTTTTGACATACTACGTAACTAGTGAATGAGTTCTATTTTCGAAGCTTTATGCTTTATACGATAAAATATGTTTGAAAACAGAGTAAGAAAAACCTATCTAATTGAAGAATGAATAAAAATGCAATTTTTTTCTACACAGTATGATAGTACAAGAAAATGAATATTTCCTCCAAATAGTTATACAACTGTCGGGTAAAATAGCTCTACAAGCTCCAGATCTCCGAAACAAATTAGGAGCAACACTTCTTCCTCACTAAATAACAAAACTTCTATATTACTAATTAACAAACTCCGTACCAAATAACAAAAAATTCAAAAGAAAACAGTAAGAGCAAAGTTATTTTTATTTTAATTCGTTTTTATTTTTTTGTATTTTGATTAAGCGACACAAATTGGAATGGATTTGTCTTTTGTTCTTTTGTAAAAACTCTGGTTTCACAGTCCCCTTAAGGCCTTTACCTCACATGGTCTTTTAAAAATAATTCGAAATACTTGTTTTAAATATTTATATATGTACAGGGTCACAATGACATATTTTATATCTGAACTATTATAAAATACTAGTAGCAGAATATTGATGAAAATATTACATAGCTCTGGCTGTTATACTTGTAGTAGTAGAACTGAGGACATTTTCAAATGTCAACACTTGCTTTGCATATATAGGTGCTATTCTCACAAAAAAAGCACGTCAATTTAGAAATTTATAAGTACACTATTATTCGTATTAAAAATATCGATCCAACTACATTTCAGATTTTTTATTGTAAAAATGTTATCTCAACTAAGAAAAGGATTAGAAAATTTCACAATTCCGAGTCTAAAAAACTGTAGCCATTAACGAGAGAGCTAGAAAAAAAGTTTATAACATTATGCTTAAGCCTATAACCCTTAATACATTTGAAAAATATTTTATCTCACGATATCTAACAGAACGTTCACTAGAGAATCACATTGGCGAAAAGTAATCTTCCTAAGTACAGCAACCTAAAGTAATGTACAGTAAGCCACCCTCAATACATTTTGTTAGCAGTGTTATCTCAGGGAATAGAGCTCTCGCCTCCCAATGAGGTGACCCGGGTTCGAGTCCCATCGATGACTGCTCGATACGAATTCCGCACCCGGCCCACATAGACCACAGTGCATGCATAAAATATCGCCATCGGCAGACGGATCATGCGTTAGAATCCCTTTGAAATCAGACTAATTGTGGGAGGTTTTCATGGTTTTCCTCTCCATGCAAAGCAAATACGTATAGATTCCAGCGAAAAGTCGTCCGCAAAGCAAAATTTCTCCCAATACTTTATACAGGACTTTCCATGTCATCTCGATTGAGTTCAAACCTACGAGGCAACTGAGTTGATGATTGGTAATCGTAAACTAAAATTTGGGAAGACTGTTCAAAGATGTTCATTAACCCCTTCCTTCTCGCTCCCGTGGAAATGACGGGGTGAGGTTTCGCCCTCTATTTCTCGCTCTCGTGAAATTTCGGGACTGGAGTGTTCTGTTGTAATGCGTCAATAAGAATAAAACTAATTAATTTCTTTTGCCCGGTCTTTTTAAGGTAATTGTAGATAGTTAGTTTATTTTAAACTAGATGTCAGCACTAATCAAATACGGGTATTTGGCAAAATAGGCACTTTTATGACCGTTTTTTTGAACATTAACCGATCGTTAAGGGGTTAAATAACTTTTGTTCTAGAGATCAGATTTTCACATACCAAGAAAAATATTAACAGTTCAATGTGTTAATAAAGGCTGTAAGATACTTACAAGACTCGTGACAAGAAAGTGATAATTTCTTCTATTAATATATGTATCTTTAATTTGTTGAATAACTATAGCTTTAGCTATTTCAGCTTCGCAGTCTAATATAACATATTTTTCTCCGTGCCTATCTTGGTCCTCTAATTTTCTAAGGAATTCACTGGCATCACTAGAGTTGGTAATTCTTCTCACAACTCTCATATCAATTTTGTCTTTTTCTGTTGTTAGATGAAAAATTTGTTGCAATTTTAGAAGGCCTGAATGAAAATAAAAAAAATATTAGTTTGATATAGCAAATATATTATATTATTAAAACAGATCATTATATTACGTACAAGCAAAAGTTTGTATGATTAATAAATAAAACGAAGATAATGATTCATGTTGCCAAGATTCTGAATTATTGCCTATATACAGAATAGAGTAACACAATATTTAAAAAAAAGATAGAACTAAATTAAACTTAGTGGCATGGCAGCCCATTTATTGCCAAGGCCTGCTGTACTCAATTCAGTTTTTTGCCGTTGCACTCTAGAGCCTCTGGTGCCGTTTGTACAGTTTATGTGGTGCTCCTAAGGTGTAAGCACCAGTGCTTAGCCTCCAAGCAGTTTTGGTACTCATTTAATGAACCACTGAAGGGATGAAAGTTTGAGCCAACTTTACCCGGTCAGAGGATTGAATTCCGAACCACTGAACCTCCAGGCTTTGAATAGTAGACAAAGATCTTTATGAATTCAAAAGGGAAGCTAATGAACTTGTCCATTTAGTTTCTTAATCTACAATTTATAAAAACTGAAGCATATTCTTTCACAAATAAAAATAAATACTAAATATAGAAAAAGATTTTCTAACAATTAAAAATATTTCCCATTTTAATTTTGAGTTATTGAAAAAAATATTTAAGCATGTAAATTCACAATAACGTGCCTAACTTTTACGAAATACTAAGTTAAATTATATTGTTGCGCAAGTTATGCAGAATTTTTTTTATAAGCGTTCAGTTATACTTTTCAATTGCTTATTACCAGATGTCCCAAAGGAGGCAAATGGATTTTGAAAATAAAAATAATAATAAAGAGAAAATAGAGTGCGGTAGAAATGTTTGGTTTGCGGCCTTATGCTTTGAAAAATTATGGAATTTCATCCCACTGCATTGCAGACTTAGTTAACTTCCCTTCGAAAGATGGTTGTGCAGGTTTGCCTGAGTTGCAGAGAAATTGAATCCGCAGCATCCCCAGTCGGTATTTTGCAACGGAATCAGTTAATGAGTGCATAATAAGACTAATATCTTTTCCGTAAAGTAAAAATTAAATGATTATTTAATTACCCCAATGAGTTATAAAATGCATAATTAAATAATAAGCTTTAATGAGTTGGTATTTTTCTTTCTCATTTTTTTATTTATTTCAATTTGATTTAAAAATAAAAGTATAAATAAAATAACGTGGATTAATTTAAAAAGTGAGCTTAAGACATAACATTAAGTTTACAATTTAGCTTAAATGTTAGCATTTCCTAACATTGTAATGTACTTTTTTGGTTGATAAGGAAATTGGAAACTCTGAAAAATCAACGTTCCAGTATTTTTATTTGAAAAATGCAATTTTTCTTCCTTATTCTTTTTTTTTAAAGAAAAATAACTTAATGTATTTTTTGCACGCAACTCATAACGCTCAGCTTTCAGTATATGAAAGTATCCAAGAAATATATTCAATAAAAACCGAAAAGAATTTCAAATATAGTGAAGTGACGTAAAAATGTCGAAGTAAGGATGCGTTGAATTTTTTCTAACAAAATGCATTTAAAATATTCTGCTAAAAGCATATTTTTTTTATCTATTTTCTATTTTTCTTTTCAACTGAGATGAGAATTGAAATATGTATCTATTTTTTTTTGTCTGTTGGGGTGCTCAATTTTCATTTTTTGTCGTTGCTTTTTTGACAGCAAAAAGTTTGGCGAACTTGTGAGAAAAGAAAACGCATTTCTAGAGCGCGTGATATATGGAAAAGCTTCTATAAAAAACGAAAAACGTGAAAGTTTAGAGAAAATTCAAAAGTAAAGACAATAAAAAGAAATGAAATGGATTTTAGATTTAGAGGAAACATTTTTTTAACAAAAATATGGGAAGGAAAAGCAAAAAAAAACCATATTAAAGTAATATTTTAAGCAGAGGGAAAGATTTATGTGGTTTCGCCGACATTTTTGACCTTATTTTCTTATGAAATATTTATTTTGTCGCGTGTTGAATTATCAGTGGAATGTTGTTGGCCGACCAATATTTATAATACGTAAAATGCTTCATATCTGCATTTTAAATATATTTTTTTCTCGCAAAATACCTTTCTGGGTTAAATATATATATATAATTATCTAATCTGTTTTAAATTGAATTTTATGTACATTTTATAATGGAAATTGCTAAATAATGCCTTATTAATTAAACTAAATCTGAGAAATTAGAATATGAAACTAAGAAATGGGAAACTAAACACGGAAACTCCTAAAATCTCGAAATTTTACTGTGATTTAATATTTTGAGTTATAAGTATCCAAATAGAGCTTTTTAAAATCTTTAAAAAAAGACGTTATATTTTACTATAAAATATCTGTTTTGCAGTGATTCGTTAAACTCATGTAAGTAATTGAGTTAAAAATAATATATTTGTTAAAAAAAACTACATTTAATTTTTTTAATTTGGTATAAGTGATAATACTGACGCCATTCTTATTATAATATCATTTTAAGAACCAGAGACAGGAAATTAAGAAAATAACAGTGACTTATTGGTCCATAAAGAGCTATGTTTCTTGGTTGGAGTTTCTCTCACTAATCTTTAATTCAAGTCTGATTTGTTTTATTCCATTACTTTTTATGAATATCTAGATTTACATTGGATATTGTGTTTTAAGAACATGTTTAACTCTAATCATAGTCATGCTTTGTATATTACTCATGGACACAACTCTAAAAAAAATTTATTCAATACATATTTGTGGACTTATTAGAATATTTTGAAATGTTTAAGCTTTTAACTTATAGGCACATTTCCTTTAATTTTTAAATATACAATTTTAGTAAATATAAAATTGTTTATTTCATTTTTCTCTACCATCATAAATTTTTTTTCAGGTTGTGACGATACTACTAACAGTAATATTTATTACATTATCCTTTCTTTTATAAATACAATATTGTTTTTTGATGTTTTTTTTCCATATTATAATATTTTAAATTAAGTGTAGCTTTTTCATTTTATTCATAATTTTATTTAAGTGATTGAAAACCACTTATATAACTTAATTGGATATTTAGTCATACACATGTAAATAATAATAAGGTATAATTCGCATTGGGTCTAAAAGTATGTCTCTCAAATGCTCATCAAACATTTTTATGTTAAAAGAATTATATAGTAACGGAATTTTAGGCAGTTTGAGATAAAATTTCCAATTTTACTATTTTTTGCTAATTAAATACAATATTCTTTATTATTTATTATGCGACTTTTTATTTAAACTATTTTTGTTTGGCGAATCAGACGATAAATTTCATTAATGAGTTTTGCTTTCCAATAAATTTCAAAATAATACAAACATTGGAGTAGTGTAGGAAAATGTTTCGAATTTCATTTGATTCAACATACATTGTCTAAACAGAAAAGTCAAATATCAACTAAATANATACAATATTCTTTATTATTTATTATGCGACTTTTTAATTAAACTATTTTTGTTTTTAGAATCAGACGATAAATTTCATTAATGAGTTTTGTTTTCCAATAAATTTCAAAATAATACAAACATTGGCGTAGTGGAGGAAAATGTTTCGAATTTCATTTAATTCAACATACATTGTCTAAACAGAAAAGTCAAATATCAACTAAATAACAAAACGGTAGGTATTTTTTGTAGTTAACTATTAACCTCCTTTTGAGTTTCAAATATTTTAAGTATTCTCAATTTTTTTATCCTATTTAAATAGTGACTAATTAATCAAATGGTAGTAATTGCTTGTAGTCGCTATTTGCATTATTTTTTATTTTCAAATGTTTCAAGTATTTCTAAAATATAAATCTTATTCAAATGGCAATTATCTAATCAAATGCAGTAGCTATTTGCCGTTAATTAATTGCATTTACTAAGTTTAAAATATTTTAAGCATATTCAAAATATAGATCTAATTCAAATAACATCAAATTAATCAAATAGCAGAAATAACATTAAATATCCGAAATTGGATACTTGCATAATTTTAAATAATTTAAGTATTTTCAAAGCGTAGACACTAATAAAATAAGAACTAATTTATAAAATAGCAATTATTGCGTGTCCTGGATTTAGAAAAAAAAATAAGAAAAAAAGTACGGAAAGCTCTTAAAATATATGATTTCCAGAATATTTTATTCCACATTTTTGCAATATTTTATTGCAAAACTCAATATTTTATTGCACATTTACTTAAACTTCTCGCTAATAGGCGGCGCTGTAGAATAGGAATAATTGCAATTGAAACATTTGAAAATTGCGTCTCGTCTGTACACAGCTTTGATCCAGGCTGTGATGCTTCAAAACGATGAATATTTGCTGCTCTAATTTGCAAACCATCATCAAAATTCTTCAGAAGTGCTCACTAACTGATTTCGTTGCAGAATACTGACTGGGCATGCCACGGATTTAATTTCTCTGCAGTTCCCGCACGAGAACCACGCCACCTGTTGTCGGGAAGTTCAACTAAATGTGCAGTGTTTGTGATATGAAATTCTCCGTTTTTCCAGACATAATACCGCTAGTCATTTTTATCGCATTCCGTTCTTTTTCTTATTGATTTTGAAAATCCATCGGTCATTTCGGGATACTCATTATTTGTGGTTAAAAAATTTAACCATTAATTTAGTTTCAAATATTTTAAGCATACTTTTTTTAAATATAGGCTTAAATCAAATAACAATTAGCTAATCAAACAGCAGATATTGTTTAATATTGTCATTTAGTAGAAATTCAGCATCAGCATTTATTTTTCAAATAATTTGGAAATTTTCAAAATATAGATCCGAATCAAATAACAGCTAATTAATATTAGAGGAGCAAATATTTGTAGCTAACTATTTCAATTATTGTTTAGTTTCGAATGTTTCAAATATATTAAAGTATATATCTTAATCAAAACTAATTAATAAAATAACATCAATTATTAATAGTCAACTATTTTTATTAAGTTTCAGTATTTTTTAAAATAGAGACCATTTTTCCTTTTTAAAATCACAAAATACAAATTTTGTTTTCCTTAATAGCCACTAGAAACAAAGAAGTAAACCAACTGGGAAGGAAAATAACTTATCAAATAAACATCCGGCTGTGACAGAAAAACAATCTAATGCGATTATATGACGATAATTCACAAAGGGAACAGTTAATGAGCTACGATCGATACTAAATGTCAAAATAAGCGAAGAAAATACCCCTCAAAAAGATAAAACTAATTTAATGGAAGAAAAAACTAATTTTTATGTGTCAAAAACGAAGCGTGATAAAATGATGGAGCGTTTTGTCGAAAATTATGAAAATATTCCGCAGTATAATGCATCAAAATTAAATTTATTATACTTTTTATTCGGAAAAGATAAGGTTTTCATCAGTTTGTAGCTGCAGTTCGTCGTTGCATTAAGAGATTAGATACGAGATCTATTTAATAGATATATTTTTGAAATATATTTCCATCACATTAATGTTGAGTTTTTTAAATAAGTTTGGTCTATTTATGCATGTTTTTAGTTACAATAAATGATTATATAATATAATATTTTAGAATTTCAGCATTATAAGTGAATTGATTTTTAAACGTTGGCTCAGTTTAAAAATTTATTCATATATAAAAATCTGAAAAAAAAATATTGCTTAATAGATATGAGATTATTTGCAACAATAGTAACATAAAATATCTAGTTTAATTTCTAGTGTTATTATCCCATTTGCGTCTAACCCATTTATGTCTAATTATCCATTCATGTGTGGAGTCATTTTTTAAAAAAAAGTTTCATTTTTTTTCAAAAATGAGAAAACGTGGAAGAGCAAGAGCAAGAGCAAAACTTTTATGATTTTGTACAAGATAGATAGATTTGACAATCATAATATGATAATGATATACAAACATTGTGAAAAACTTAATTTTCTAGGAAAAGGAAAAAAATCAGAACAAAAAAATTTTTCATGATAATTTTAAATTTTAGTATTATAGAAGATAAACAAGTAACGAATAACGAATGACGATAACTGCAAATAACGAATGATCTTATGTATGAAGTAATGAAAATATATGAAAGGAATTTTGGAGAATGTTGAATGATGATATCCTTCTAATTTGTCCAGTTTCGGGAATTATTAAAAAAGCTTTATTTCTATGAAAAAAAAATTATAGAATGTTGATTAAACAAAAAACTTGATATTCTAAGGCAAATTTTTTTTATTATTGTCATGTTCTATCCCTATTTTAAAATTCTTATCTACTTATAGTTATAGTTACTACCTATGTCGCGCTGCACGATTAAAAAATTTGTGAAAACCTTGGAAAGTTTATTATTCCTTTATACTCCCGTGAAATTTTAATACAATAAAAATTCTAAATATCCAAACTAGTATATATTTTAAAAATATTCCTTAATTTATGAAATTATTTTCGTTATAAATTTCTATAATTGTTAAGGAAATTCGTAGTTTGAAACGATTCGAATATTTATTTTTGAATTTCGAACTTCAGAGCATTTCAATCTATCCAAAAATCGCTTCCGACAATCTTGCTATGCTTACAGTACTTTTTAAAATACCTATTTAAGCATTTATAGAAACTTAGAATCTTTATGCAAAGCGCGCTACATAGTAGTACATTTAAAGTGTGGAGCACATTCTCCTGTTTGCAAAATTTATGCAAATAAATTCGAAAAGAAGCAAGCACATACGTGAATTGAAAATTAATCATAAATTATGCATTTCTGAGGAATCTGGATTCTAAATTAGAGTTTGAATACATTTCTCATGATGGGTTATGAATAGATTTACCATTAGATGATATCTGTGTTGACTTCAATAAAGTTTCATTTAATGAAGACCTGCAGAGATTTCAAATAATGCTTTTAACCTGTTAATTACATTAAAAAAAACCGCAAGCACGCAATTTAAAAATCATCTCGATATTACACTATTTATAATTTTATTCAATGAAGTATAATAAAAGGAAAATTTATACTGCAATGCTGATAAAAATACATTTTTAAGATAGAACGATTATTCTCTTGAAATGAAAGTTATCTTTTAATTCGTGAGATTATTTTCCACAAATGATATATTTACATTCCACTTTAAAGCAGCGACTTGAGTTAAGTACATAATAAATAGAAGGTTTAATGTGATGAAAGTTTCGAGAATGAGAAACTAAAGTAGATTTAGTTTTGACTTCTCCGTTTAGAGAATATGTCTATAGCTGTTGTAGCTGCGGCATTTACATAGGATCTGGATATGCAAATGTGAGATCTGTTTACGGATTCAAATATAAATTTTTAGACTCTTTCGTTGAGGATTTTGAGCTACATTGCGAAGTTTGCCTTTCAATTTCACTTACCAAGGAGAACTTCGAGTTCAAAGCTTAGTAAACAGATTAAATGTGAAGAATATTTAGAGAATGAGTAATTTAATTTTTATCAGCCGTTATTGTTGAGAAGATATCTAAAACTCTTGCAGCTAGGACATTTATTCAGATCCTTGGTAGTACTAATAGGAGATTTATTTGTGTGTGCATATATATATATACATACATACACACACACACACATATATATATATATATATATATTTATATATAAGTTCAAAACGTAGAGAAAACAAGAGAAAAATTACAGAACAATGAAAAAAGGGGAAAAATAATAATAAAAATAACGAAAAACCGGAAAAAAAAGAAGAAAAAATTCAAAAAAATTTTAACAAATCCGGAAAATAAAAGATGTAATCTTTTCATCAGCTCACACGTTTATATCTGCTGAAAAGAGTGCTTTCTGATATTGCATCAATGTAGCCAAAGCAAAATATATCAATACAATAGTGTGAGAAGCACTCAAATAATTTTACTAAAAAATTACAACAAATAAAATAGAGCACAATAAGTAAAAATATCTGGTGAAAACAGAAAATGAAATATAAAAAAAAAACTGAATAAAACATTAAATGAAATCTATAAATCGAGTAGCGAATTCAAATGAACTTACATGAACGGGAAATTTTTCAGGAATGATTTACATTTTCGTAGCAAGATTGCCAGATTGCAAAAAATGACAACAAAAGCATAAATTGAGCTAAAAGCGTAACTAGGGGAGTTTTGTATTAAAGTGCGTTCTTGCTGCATTACTGAAGTGCGTTTGATTTGTTATTGTTATTGATTTGTTAAACTTATTGTTTTTCTTAATTTTCTTCGTGTGTTTTGTTTACATTTATTATGGTATATATATATATTGTGTGTTAGATATAAAAGTACCTTATTTTTCCAAAATATAATTTATTAAATCAGATTATGGCTAGATTTGATATAACAATTATAGAAGTAATCAAATAGACTATTTCAATGTAATAAGATACATCACAATAGAGATATTACATCATGTAATAAGCTACACTGCGGAGCTCAATTTTTATTATGCTAGTTAATTAGGTACGATTTATAAGGATTTCTCTGTTTTTTCCATTAATGCCCGGACACAAATATTGAAATGATGTAAAAAGAGCCTTCGCGTAAAAAGTGGCAGAGAATGCATGCATAAAACAAGTAGACATTTCCTTAAAATTTCGACCGCTGTTGCTTTATAAAGGTATTGTACTATTTTCCTTTGACTTCAGATCTGGATATAAATATATTTATTATATAATGGTAGACAAAATGTCCAGTGCCTTCAAAATAAATGCTAATGAAATATTTTCACTATCACTTTGTAATTTTTTTCCTTAAAAAAATTTTCTTCATTTTTAAAGGACACTACACATAAGCGGGTTGTATTATAGTTTTTTGCTCTATCGAAACTTTGGCATTGTAATTTATAAATTCGAAACAATTTTCAAATATAACAAAGCTGTTAAATTTCTCCCTCTGGAGTCAGCTTACGTGGAAAAACCAGTTTTGCTATGTGGAGAAGACTGCAGTTTAAAATACGACTTTTTATGCGCAGAATCGTCAGTGGGTAACATATTAAAAAAATATCAAAATTTTATGCATATTAGATCAATATTTATCATCTTAAAAGCAAGGAAGTTGAAGCAATTTATACTTAAGCTGCTTCATTGGAATTAAATTTTTTTAAACTAAAGTTAATACTGATGATATTTAGATCAAGTTTAGCCTAGCTAAAGCTAGCGCTGTCTACTGTACTTTTTAAAATAGCGCAAAACTTCAATATGGAAAAAAGCCGCAGTTTTTTTAAAAATGAAAAGCATTTGTGGTCTAATTTTTTAATATTTAAAAACTTACTCTGATGCTGCATTACCTGGGCACTTAAAAATTTGCAAAAACTGAATAAGGTAGTGATTTTGATAATTCTCATCTTGGTGGAAAAATGTCACCCAATTGGCGATTTTTAAAAACGTTTGATAACTTTAAAAATATTTAAATTTTTTGTCCATTTTAAAGCCCTGATAATTCTTCACCACTAGATTATACATATAGTTCAAAATCATCTTATTCTTCAAGTACAAGGCACTTAAATTACAGGTTTTTTTTTAATTTTCCTTGGCGACAGACCTTCGAAAAGCAGTGTTGTGTGAAAAGTAGTAATATCCGCAAGTACTTTTTTCGAAAAGATGACGGCAGGCAACCCAATTATTTCATTGTGAGAATTAATTTTGAAAAAAAAAAGGTTTTTTTAAATTCACTATAATATATTAATATCATAAATAAGTTTGTTTTTGATTATAAATAATCATGCTTACTATAAATTGGCGAACCAAAACTAGAAGATATTAAATTAGTGTAATCTAGTGGACGGCAATCTCTTTCATACAACCACGCTCGATCAGAATTCAATACAAACAGATCTCGAATTCAAAAAACAACTCTTTTTGAAATAAAGATTTGTCATAGTAGTTAAAACATTTGTATCCAAGAGTTGTATAAGAAAACCTGAAAGTTAGTACCAGAAAAGTTTTATTCAAAACCGTGTTAGATGACGCAAAAGTACATGCCTTCTCTCTAATGGCTGTGGTTTTTGAGCAATATAATTTACAAGGACTTAAAATTTAAGAAAAATTTCAGTTTTAAATCTTATTTGAAAATAGCCTTACAGAAATATTTTTCACTATCACTGTGGAAAATATTTGAAAGTAAATTTCAATACCAATCAAAAGCTACTTCATAAAATGTGTTACAATAGGTGATAATAACCTATCTATTAAAAGTTCGATAAAACCGTGATATATCGTCAAGTATTCATTCACTCATTTCAGCCCTCGACATGGAAACTAAATGCAAGTTAATTTTTCGTCTGTCTTTATCTATTCAAATTTCTGGAATAATAAGTAGAAGATTTTGAATAGTTCTTTTGGAAATATGTTAAATGTTTTCGTTCTTTCCTTTGTGACGAAAGCAAGAGCTTTCTGGAAATATTTTCTCATAGATTTGAAGAGAAACTATCTCACTCAAAATGTCGCATTTTTTTAGATATATAAACTAACTAGATATATAGACAAATTAGTGGCAAAAGTAATGTTTCATTTACTTATTACTTTGATTTTTGAAATTCCGGGGCAAGGCATGGATGTTCAATCCTTCTCGGTGCTATCTATGCTTACTGTCGGAGCAACGTTGGCCCTCCTAATATGGTGCCCCAGAAAGAGTGACCTACAAATCTGCCCTTCAGATACCTGTATAACCTAGGTCATTCTCCAGGTGGGCATTGGAAAAAAAACTTTGATTTTTAATTTGTTCATTTTCATTGAACCACTTATAAGGCTGTAGAAAGTATACATACTACCAAATTTATTGACATTTAATTTTCGACGTGAAGCTATTTTACCACTTATCATTTGTGCTACCATCTGTTGGCAACTTCAGAAAACACAAGAAAAAATAAATAAATGGTGCTTTATTTACGTAAGTGTGGGTAACAGTAAGGGTTTGCGTTGGACAAAGAAGATTGGGTAACACCAGGAAGCTATTTTCTCCTGTGCGTTATTCGTTCATCCATTTGATCAATTCTAATCAGGCTTATTTGTATTTATAAACGTCTTATTTATAAATTTGATTATTCGTAAGCTCAGAAGTTCAAATTTATGGTAAACTGCTTACAGTAGGTAAAATTTTGAAAAATACTCAAACAAAATCCCATAAGAAAATAGTCTTAAAAATTGAACTTATGCTAGGTAAAAATCAATGTGAATTCCTTTCCATAAGTCAAACATAATCCTCAAAATAGTAGTTTTAGTAAATATGGCAAAAAACTACGGATCACAACGAAATCTTTTCTTCCTAAATTCAATTTAAATTTTTATTATTTGTTTTAACATTAAAAATACTTATTTGAATTTTCATTAGAACTTTCCTGACATCCAGGGTTGCCATAGGCGACTATAAATGTGAACAGTGGCAACTAATAAAATTCAAAATCTTATTAACACCTTGAATGCCACACTAATTTTACATGGTTCTCCCGTCTGGCCAAACGGTAAATAACTACAAACTAAATTTGCAAATATTAGACAGATTTTGTAAGTTTTTAAAAGGTTTGGCATAACATATCTGAAGAAAAAGTGGCCGACGAATCGTTTAGAAATAGTGGTGGAAAAAAATCTACCAAATTGAATTTATTAAACCAAGAATCACAATTAATAAACTCAGTGTATATAAATAAAACTATTTTTGTGCGTTCTATATTGCATTAATTTCTTCAAACCATTTCAGTAACGATAATAATATAAAAAAAAAATAAAAATTCACTCGAATTATGTGTTTCTAATAATCTTAAATTCGCCGGTCACCGGTGAACCCCGTGGTGCTACGAACAAACTCAGTGCCTGCCACCGGTGACCAACATGGCATTCGACGTGTTAAAAAATTTAGAAATTAATAACTTTCTCTAGCATATATTTTTATCTTACTTTGGAAAATGAATGAGGGTAATGTCTCAGTTTTAAGTATTAATAATATGAAATGTAAATCCTAGTGATAGTTCCGAGAGGATAATGAAAGAGATAATAAATAAACAAAAGTGGATTAAGTTTCAAACAGTTTTGGCAATCAAAGTCGAAGGTGGCATTCCTATAAAATCTCATTTTTACTTTAGTTTACTAACAATTTACTCAATTTTCTTTTGCTTTCTTGTTTCTTAAATCATGAAGTAAATATTTCATTTAAACTCCATTGGTTACATTCGTCTCGTTAAAAATGCAAGAAATCTTAAAAACACGTAAACAAAATGAAAAAAAAAACAGTTGCGAAAAATTTAGGTGATACTTTTTCCTTAACGTGACTAAGAAAGTCTCGAATTTTAAGTTTTTTTCTTTAAAAGGAGTATCAAACGGTCTATCTTTTCAAGAATAAAGTTAGTAAACGCATTAGATACGTAACTCACGTGCTCTATTTGATATAGACAAAACTGTATGAAGTGGCAAATACGAATAAATATTTCAGCTCACAAAATAAAGAATTTTTTCATTCCCTTACGTAGGACAGAATCACGTTATGCACTTTACTACATCTAAGCGTAAGAACTTTGCTGTGAAAACTGCTTACGTGGGTCTCTAAAAGGAATTGATGGTAGAAATGTAACGGAAGAAAATCCCTTTTTATTTTGAAGAAAGTTTCTTTAGTTTACATGCAGAATAGTTGTACTATACTTTTTGCTATAAATTTAAACACATGAATTTAATCTGTATGTTTACAAAACATCACATATCTCTAAAGAGTAGTTTATAAATTAGGGAAAAATTAACGCTTTAGGACAATTTTTTTTAGTTCCTGTTGCATGAGATTTTTGAGCGAATTAAATCTTTACACGTCGCTTATTTCATCACTGTAATCAGTTTCTCCGTACAAGATTTAGTTTTTATGCAATTTAATAATGGATAACTAATCAGGATATTTTTTTTAAAAATTCATTCCCGAAAATACAAAATGTCTCCACTTCTCTGCAACGAAGGGAGTGGTATGAAGAAAGAGATAATGCATTTAAGTTTATGATACGTTAAGGTTATGTGTTCTTTCAAGTGTTATTTTCAAAAGAAGAGACAAGTGCATATGCATGCATATAAACTTAGTCGTTCTTTGTAAACTTGTACAGTCTCTCAAAATTAACTAAAATTGTCATTTTGATTAAAATCAATACATTTCCGAAAATAAATTATTTAAGGTTTAAACTTCCCATAACCGAATTGGTAAGATCAAGTGCTTGCACCAATGCATTATTTACTCCTAAGAGATAAATAATATCTACGAAACATTCTATATCATTTAAGACAAAATTATAAATTAGAGGCAATTTACACAGGGGAGCATTCTTTCTTAGCATGTGAGTTTTGAAGGGATATTAGATATTTTCATGTAGTTGATTTCAAACCTGCAATTGGTTTCTCTATACAAGCAACTGTTTCTATGCAAGTTAATAATATATTCCTAAGCAGGAATTTTTTAAAATTCACTCGAGTGAATACCAAATATTACCACTTCTCTGCTGCGTAGGGAGTTGTAGGAAATAGGAGATCGCATTTCTTTAGATTAAGTGCAGTATAGTTGAAATATACTTTTTATAAATTTAAGCATATGGATTTCATTTGAATGTTTACGAAAGATTATATATCTTTCAGGAATAAATTATAAATCAGAGACATATTAAACTGGTTAACCATTTATTTTAGTTTCCTATTTCCAAGGAATTTTTGTACGGATTTTAGATGCTTTCAAGGCACTGCTTTCATATCTGAAAATAGTTTCTTTATAAAAGATACATTTTATATGCAATTTAATAATATATCCCTAACCAGGTTGTTTTGAAATTCAATCTAGAGAATAAAAACTGTTCCCACTTTTCTGATACGTAGGGAGTGATAGAAAGAAGGAAATAATTTTTCTAGATGAAATACAGAATAAGGGAACTGTACTTTTTTATAATTTAAAACATATGCATTTCATTTGTATAGTTACAAAACATTATATACCTTTTAGGAATAAATTCGAGACAAATTAAACTGAGAAAAAAAAATGTTTCCTGTTGCATGAGAGTTTGAACATATATTAGTTATTTTCAGGTCCCTGATTTAAAATCTGCAAATTCGTTTTCTCTCTACAAGCCACAGTTTCTATGTAGTTTATAAATGTATTCCAAACTTGGACATTTTGAAATTCACTCAAGTGGATACCAAATGTTACCACTTCTCTTATACGTAAGGAGTAATAGAAAGATGGAGATCATTTTTTTAGATTAAATGCAGAATAAGGGAACTGCACTTTTTATAATTTTAAACATGTAAATTTCATTTGCATGTTTACGAAACATTATGTATATTTTAAGAGTAAATTGTAAATGAGTGACAAATTAGAATGGAGAAATTTTTTTTAGTTTCCTATTGCATGGGATTTTTGTACGGATTTTAGATATTTTCAAGTCATTGATTTCAAATCTGCAAATGGTTTCTTTTTAAAATGCACATTTTCTATGCAATTTAAAAATATATTCCTTACCAGGTTATTTAGAAATTCGAAGTGAATACTAAGTGTACCCACTTCTTTGCTACGTAGGAAATGATAGGAAGAAGGATATAATTTCTTTTGGTTAAATACAGAATTATTAAACCATAATTCTTAAGAATTTAAACATATAAGCACTTATTCACTCTCATATAAGGGAACACCACCCCATAGACTGCTGACTCAAACTGTCTTTTATTTTAACTTTTTATACTATTTCATGATGTATGGTATATGGGCCTTCTGCGTGGTCCAGGTGCCCAATTTTTATAAATAAGGAAAAAAAAGATATAAGGGAACACTATTCAGAATAAGGGAACTGAACATTTTTATAATTTTAAACATATGCATTTTGTTTGTATATTTTCGAAACATTATATATCTTTTAGGAGTAATTCATAAATGAGAGAAAAACTACACTGAAAAACATTTTTCGTTTGTTTCCTGCCCCATGAGATTTTTGAACGAATCTAAGATATTCTTTCGTCGTTAATTTTAAATCTGAAACCATCTATTCCTTACAAGCTACAGTTTCTATACGATTTAATAATGTATTTCTTATCAAGAGTTTTTAAATTCAATCGAGTGGATACTAAGTGTTCCCACTTCTTTGATGCGTAGGGAGTAGTAGAAAGAAGGAAATAATATACTTTAGTTCATGATGTGATGTATATAAGTCATTTATATACATATATATTTATATTTATCTTAGGTGTTTTTTTCAAAGGAGAAGACAAGTGTATATACATGTATATAAACCTCTTCGTTCTTTATAAACTACACTAAACGTTCAAAAATAAACTACACTAAATGTATCATTTTTAAAATCACCTTACCCAAATCGGGAGAGAGTAACTACTTTTATAACTGCAACAAATTTTTTTTCCTTAGTGTTACTCTAGCTATTTACTTTTCCCTATTGGACAACAAACAGCTCTAGATATTAATCTTATACGATTTAATCTTTTTGAAGCAAGTTAGAAATGAAATAGTACAAACAGCCGCTTCCTTTTCCTGACATGATTCTAAAAACTTTCAGTTTTGATTATGGGTTAACATAAAGTTTGAATTATTTTTCCAATGCGTTTAGAAGAAATGGGTTTGCTTCAAAAAATAAAAAAATGATTAATATTGCCTTGATTATATCTAAAACTTTTTCGAAATAATATTACGAAACTTTTTCGCGCAAATCAAAAGAATAGTTTTGGAGGAAATGTTTTTCTCAACAAAAGTTGATGGCTAATTTTATCTCTACTGGATAAAAGTAGATTTTCGCTTCACTACTTAGAGCTGATTCCCTATATTTCCCCATCAACTACTACCAGAATGACAACTTTCATATTTCTCATTTCCGGGCGTAACACTGTTGCCATTTCCAGCGAAAATGCGATAGAAATCAAATCAGGGAGCAGAAGGAAAACGATTTCCTAAATCAGTCGTGAAAGTCACATCGTAAAACCGATTCTGACTTTTGTCGAATTCTGAATCATAGTCACGTGAATCCTTTTATGAGAAAATTGAGTTGGTTTTTCCCTGATAGTTATTTGAAATTCTGTATTTTTGTAAACTATTTCTTTTAAATAACTTTCCTCAAAACTGATTTATTTTTTAAAATTGCATTTATTGGGACAACCCTTTTCCTGTAAAAAGTTTAAAATTAAGTGATTTGAAAACACAGTTATTGTGAATATGTTTTTAACATTTGTGCGTTAATTTTTGATAATTTATCATGCGTTTAATATTGACAACACTGGGAAACAAAATTTTTGTTGCATTTATTCAAGCACTTAATCTTACCTAATTTTGATGTGAGAATTTCGAATCTAAAAATAGTTTTGTTCCGAAAGCAACATATTTTTTTATTTATTTATTTATTTTAGTTTTGAAAAACGACATTTTTAGTTCAGTTTATTTTTGTACAAATGTACAAGCTTGTACAAGTAAATGTACTGGTTTATAAAGAGTGTATAGGATTATATACACAGTATGCTATGCATATAATCCTATACATTTATCCGGTCCTTGGAAAATAAAACTCACGAAATGAAACATATGACCTTAACATATCGCCTTATAAGCGACGCGAATACATCTAAGATCCATTCAAAAATCTTATGAAACAGAAAGCCAAAAACAAAATATGTTCTCTAGTGTTTTTATTTGTAAACCTCCACCCTTCTTTTCTGCGAATTACTTATTTCCGTGGCAGTATTGCCACGGAAGACTGAATGTAAAATGTAGTGACTTATAAAATTCAAAATTTTATTAAAAAAAATCAAAATTAGCAATTTTTCCCAGCATTGTTTTTCAGATAGATCTCGAGCGGCCCAAAAATCAAAGAGTTTCTGCCTCGGGTGGCCAAAAAATCAAAAGGTGGTGACTAATAAAATTCAGAATTTATTAAAATTAGCAACTCTTTATATTTTCTATTAATAGTCAATGTAAAGAACGTTTCTGCATTAAATGGAAATAATAATTCGAAATGTAAGTCATAGAATTAGTTATGATTGAGCAATTAATTACATAATGAATAAATAAAAATGAATTTGGTTTCTACCACTCTTAATATTTTTAGTCGACTATGGCATCCTTATGAAAACGAAAAAAGCAGGAGATAGATGTTGGCGAGGGTTCGGTATTTGGCGGGATGCGCCCACCAACCGATTCATCTATTCTACTTAATTATGTATTTACAAGTCATGAAGTCTACTAATCCAGAGATGCTAACAGCTCCGGACACGTCAAAATAATTAAACAAACGAAAATAACTACAATGAAAATTTTGCAAATTATTTGACTATTTTTGCTTGCTTCTTAAAAGGTATAGCATGACATAAGTAGTATAAAGTGGTGAATTATATAAGCCTACGAATTATTTAGAAATAGTGGTGGATAAAATCTACTAAATTGAATTTATTAAACCAAGAATCACAATTGATAAACTACCACTTTAAAATACATATTTTCTGTCCGGAGCAAGTTGGCATCTCTTCCAGGGGTTAAAGTGAGACGGAAAAAGAAGAAAGGCTGGTAGTAAATCCATTTCAGTTATAGCTAGTTTTCGGGAGGAGTTTACTTATTCTTTTTTAACCCTTTCGCACCGGACGGAACATGTGCTGTCCATGTCCATGGGTGAAAGCCCTTATATAGCAAGACGGTAAAGGGAAAAACCTGGTACGTAAAACATTTCAAATCCACAAAGAGAAACATCACAGCCGGAGTACCACAGGGCAGCATTCTGGGACCGATATTATACACTTATGATTTTCCTATAAACAAAGCCGATTATAACAGCATAACAGCCTATTACGCAGACGATACAGGTATTATTATTAAATCCAGAAACCCAAATCATGCTCTTCAAAAACTACAAGACCATATAGACGAAATAGAAGACTGGTGCTTAAAATGGAAAACTGCAGTAAATGCTGGAAAATCACGAATATTAATTATACAAAAAAGAAGAATTAAAATACTTCCACAACTTCAACCAAAAATGTTCAACATACCAATACCAATAGTTAAAAAAGCAAATTATCTTGGCCTTATAATCAATAGCAAACTCACCTGGAATGATTACATCAAAAGCACAATAGATAAAGCAAATGCAGCAAAAATAGCCATACAACCATTAATATATAATCAGAATATGTCACTTAAACTGAAGAAGCTACTATATACAGCAATGATCCGCCCAATACTTACCTATGCCTCACCTGCCTGGACAACGATACCTCAACATCTACTGAAGAAATTAAACCAATGCCAAAACAAGATCCTTAGAAAAATAACCTGTGCAAGATGGTTCATCCGGA
>NC_092215.1:38503068-38522568 GCF_043381705.1 Parasteatoda tepidariorum
GGTAAGTATACTTACCACCACGTTTTACCACTTTTAATTTAGGTTTCCATTTTTCAATAACTTCAGCTTTCTTGAAGTGAGTTTGAATGAAATTGGTAACCATTTGTCACTTTTAAAAAACGTATAAAAGTTATAAAATACATAATTCCTTTTGAAGTTTGTAGCATTTAAGGAATTTATTTTATAAATAAATAAAAATGAAAGTCAGTAAGTTCCTAATAGGTCATGTTCAATATATTTACCACCAAAAAATATGGCATTTTTATAAACTAAATGAGTTATTTTTTTTTAATATCAATTACTGTTCTTAAAACAATTTCAATTCCAAAAATACTTTAATTTACCTTTACTAGAAACAAAGGGCCCGTTAAAGGGTTAATACGTTTCAGTTTATGATGCGATACGTTAATGTAATATGCCTTTTTGACACAAGTTTTAATTACAAAGGGGCTGCCAAGTATAAAGGATCATGAACATAGCAGACAGTCTATGTTTATAACTGAAAGCCTCCACACGGTTTCTTATAGGTAGTCCAATCAGACCACTGTGAAAGATATCCTCTTTCTGAACTAGTCATTTAATACAAAATCTAGTTAAAATAAGAAAGTGGTAGCAAATATAAGACCAAAAATTTGCTTTATTTATGAATATTATTGGTTTGCCTTATTCACCTGTCAACCACTACAGATTAATTCTCAAATATATATATGATAAATTTCTCTCAATTACTTTTAGAAATAGATTTGGGTTCATGCGCACAACTGGTTCACTTTGTAAATAATCTGCGCGAACTACTTATAAGAGACCGTGTGGAGGCTTTTTGACATAGGAGGTGATGGTTCCTTGACTTGGAAAAAATAAATTAGTGGCAGTAAAGATTTTTCGTCAATCTTTCATTTGTGAATTACGAAATTATAACCGAGTTATATTTTTCACCCATATATATATATATATATATATATATGGGTGAAAAATATAACTCGGTTATAATTTCGTAATTCACAAATGAAAGATTGACGAAAAATCTTTACTGCCACTAATTTATTTTTTCCAAGTCAAGGAACCATCACCTCCTATGTCAAAAAGCCTCCACACGGTCTCTTATAAGTAGTTCGCGCAGATTATTTACAAAGTGAACCAGTTGTGCGCATGAACCCAAATCTATTTCTAAAAGTAATTGAGAGAAATTTATCATATATATATTTGAGAATTAATCTGTAGTGGTTGACAGGTGAATAAGGCAAACCAATAATATTCATAAATAAAGCAAATTTTTGGTCTTATATTTGCTACCACTTTCTTATTTTAACTAGATTTTGTATTAAATGACTAGTTCAGAAAGAGGATATCTTTCACAGTGGTCTGATTGGACTACCTATAAGAAACCGTGTGGAGGCTTTCAGTTATAAACATAGACTGTCTGCTATGTTCATGATCCTTTATACTTGGCAGCCCCTTTGTAATTAAAACTTGTGTCAAAAAGGCATATTACATTAACGTATCGCATCATAAACTGAAACGTATTAACCCTTTAACGGGCCCTTTGTTTCTAGTAAAGGTAAATTAAAGTATTTTTGGAATTGAAATTGTTTTAAGAACAGTAATTGATATTAAAAAAAAATAACTCATTTAGTTTATAAAAATGCCATATTTTTTGGTGGTAAATATATTGAACATGACCTATTAGGAACTTACTGACTTTCATTTTTATTTATTTATAAAATAAATTCCTTAAATGCTACAAACTTCAAAAGGAATTATGTATTTTATAACTTTTATACGTTTTTTAAAAGTGACAAATGGTTACCAATTTCATTCAAACTCACTTCAAGAAAGCTGAAGTTATTGAAAAATGGAAACCTAAATTAAAAGTGGTAAAACATAGTGGTAAGTATACTTACAACGGCCTTCAAAATTGTTAACAGCTTCTTTCTACTACGTTCAACGTACCAGAAAAATAGGAAAATTTAATGGACAGAAACAGCTAGTAAACAAGGAGACAAAAATATTTAAAAATATTTATTATGAATTTTCAAAATATGAAAAGGCTAAAGGAAACAAGTAACTTGTTTTAAAAAGTACAATAGTCATATCACTAATTTAAGAAAACGAGATAAATATTTTTCTTGGATCTTAAAGAGCTATGCCCATTTTCTTCAACGTGCATAATGAGCTGCGTCTTTTTTTTAAATGTGCATTTCATGTCTTGTCAATTTTCTTAAACATATATGATGAGTTATGTCCATTTTTTTTCTTCAAAAATGCATTTAAAGACCTTTATGAAATGTTCAATTTATTTCTATTTAACCTTCTTGCATTGTTACACCTTTTATGAAATGTTCAATAAATTTTACAATCTTAGACAGGTTTGGTCATCTATTATTACATTTATCCATTATGCATTGTTACACTTTTTGTGAAATGTTCAATAAATGTTAAAATCTTTGGCAGGCTTGGTCATCTATTATTATATTTGTCCATATTATTTAACTTGGTGTTAAAAAGTTAGATGTATTTTAACGCAAAGCTTACTGAATATTAAAATTAAATTCTTTTCATATGTTAAAAGAATCTTTGTAGTTTTATTATTTCGATGAAGATTAATTGAGCATGAATTAAACTTACAAGCAGTTTTAAAATAATTTTAATTAAAAAGTTAAAAAAAACAAACACTAAAATGAGATTTCTTAATTATAAACCGAAATCAGCTGTTAAACACTAGATGAAAAATATAAAATAATATTCTGTAGCATCAAATCGAGTAGAAATGCTGAACAAAGAAGAAGATAACTATCCAAAAATGAATGTTGCTCTTATCGCAGCAAGATAAACAAAACCTTGGAAATCACCAGAAGCCAAAAAGTCTATAGGAAACCTTTTCTGAGTCAGTGTAGTAAAAAAACTTACTGCTGACACTTAACAAATGTGAAAAAATAATGAAAAGACTGAGAAACAAAAACAAAAAAAAATCGAAACAAATCTATGCAGAAAATAGAAAAACTTCTGTCTTCTAAGTGCTCTTTCTTCAAGTATTATTCTTAAAGTTATATAAGTATGCTTTCTATACGTGTACTTTTTTTCAAATATCCGTAGTGCTCCTACAGATTTGCTTTTCGTAAAAAAGTTATGTATTAAAACTTTTCAAAAGATATTTTTTAGTGATTAGTATAAATAAAAGAGTTATAAAGGAGATTTAAAAGACTTATTTTATACGGTTTTTTATTTTTTGAAAAGAAAGGTTTAATTTTTTTTAATGTTTCAGAGAAAATAATATGCAGGATTTTAAAGATTTTTATTTATTTAATATGGATTATTTCAAGCTTAAGAGAAAGTCAAAACGAAAAAATATGCTCATATTTTGTTAAAAAGTATACAATATTTTTTTTTGTTCTAATGTATTCGGAAACATTAACTTTTAGGATTTAAAAGCATCTTATAATACGGGAAATTCCTTCGACAAAAATTTAAAGACTGATAAATCAATTATTTTATTTTTAAAATTATAAATGAATAACAAGTTAAAAAGATAAATATCTATACTCTATCAGAAACTATGCTTCCGTCAATTTTTTAAATTCAAGTTGTAGTCAACACTTGGAATTGTTAAATTGTCTGAGTTTAACGGCTTACTACTTCTTTCACAAAGGCATTTTTAAGTCACAATAAAATTTTACATTAGTATAGAACATTAGTATAGAATTACGAGTAATTAACAAGTTGATCACCCTACGGAAAGTTTAGAAAGATACTGGTTGAAAAAATTGTGATTATTTCATCTAGTTCATAAATACAAAATTTTTCAACACACTAATTATTTTGAAGTTATACTTCTTATGCGACTTCCAACAAGGTTGCGTTAAACGTTTAACGCTACATTTTTATTGGCCGGGAAATAACGTGATAGGATACAGTTTTCCCTCATTCATTTCCATATTGTTTTGGTTCTCACTAGCATNATCGATCGAGGAATTTTAAATCGATTAATACCAGCAACTCTGCAAGGTAAAGGCGTCCGATGCGCCAAGTTGACCCTTTTCTCGTCATTCTAAAAATTATAAAGATTTTTCTTTCATGGCTGCTTGGTAGACAACTTTAAGGTTATGTCAAGGTACGTCTCTTGTGAATATCAATTGATTGTTAGGTTTTCTCTTCTGAATTTACTTTAAGACGCATTCACATACATTATTAATCCAAATACATTTTCCAGGGCGAGACGATGAGGGACGATGAGGCAACTACAAGCACTTCCACTGGTTCAAGAGGTCCACGAGGAAAAAAATGCACAATATTACCGTGATTACAAAGCACGGAAGCGAGCGGAGAAGGAAAAAGAGTCGTTGAATAGAACTAGTGAACCTTCTACGACTGCTGATTCTTCTACAATTAACGTCACAGTTTGCGAAGTTTAACTTCTTCCGCGCGGAGGGACTCCACGCACTACTTTTTTTTCCTATTGGTACTTAAACATTTACAAAATATATTTATTATTTTTTTCAATGAAAAATATTTCAACTGCATAATTTCAGTTCAATTTATTACCATTTATATTACTGCTATATTTTATGGAACACAAATACATTTTCACCTCCAAAATTTACCCACCGTTTAGGAAATAATAAAAAAAAAACTGGTAGAGAAAGAAAGAGAAAACTATATCTATAAGTACTAAATTTTTTCTGGTTCTGCACAAACACTTTTTTTAATGGTTCAAAAATATATGCAGAATATATTTACCTTTTCAGATGAAAAAATTCGAATGCAAAATTTAAGTTCAATTTATTACCACTTATACTGATATGTCATGCAAAACGCGAATGCGTTTTCGTCACCAAAAATTGCCCCCCGTTTAGAAAACACGGTAAAAAAATATCAAGAAAGCTAAATTTAACTTATAAGTAACAACCTTTTTGGCTCAACGCGAAGACTTTTATTCTAGTGTTTAAAAATTTATACAAACTATATTTGTTTTTTTGATGAAAAAAAATTCTGAATGCGACCTTTTAGTTGAATTTATTACCATTATTATAATTAATACATTTGACCTGGATGCCTTTGCTCCCCAAAATTTTCCCACTGTACGTAAATTTTAAAAAAGATGGTAAAAAAAAGTTCGAAAAACCAAAGTGTTTCATCTAATTCATAAGTACCAAATTTCTGCTTCAATAATTTTTATACAAAATATATTTATCTTTTGAATAAAAAAAAATTCAAGCATACAATTTTAGCTTAATTAACACGTTGAGCACAGCGTTAGCCATCGGTGGCTGACACTGGACTTTCCTTTTAGGCCGCGTCAACCACCGGTGGCTGACACTGAAATTACATTTAGGCTGCGTCTGCCACCGCTTGCTGACCCTGACCTTTCACATAGGCCGCGAAAAATAGCTGACTGACAGCGTATAACATGATATAGAACTATAAAATTTACACTCTTTTATGGAATTGCAGAAAATTTATTCGAAATTTACTTAATTATTGTGATTCTTGGATTAATAAATTCAATTTAGAAGTTTTTTATCCTCCGCTATTTTTAAACAATTCGTAGGCATTTATAATTCACCACTGTTTTCAGTTATGTCATGCTAAGCCTTTTATAAACTAGCAAAATCTGTCTATATTTTCAAATTTAGTTTGTAGTTATTTACCGTGCAGGGATGCCAACTTGCTCCGGACAGCAAATGTATATTTTAAAGTGGTAGTTTATCAATTGTGATTCTTGGTTTAATAAATTTAATTTAGTAGATTTTTATCCACCACTATTTCTAAACAATTCGTAGGCTTATATAATTCACCACTTATAGTACTTATGCCGATACCATAATGTTGCAAAATCAAAATGTAATCACACAATGTTTTTAATTCATGATGTATGGGATAGGGGCCGCTGCGCGGCCCAGGTACCCAATTTTCTGTTAATAAATGAAATGAAATACTTATGCCATGCCATACCTTTTAAAAAGCAAGCAAAAATAGTCAAACATTTGCAAAATTTAGTTAGTAGTTATTTACCGTTTTTTTAATTATTTTGGCGTGTCCGGAGCAGTTGGCATCTCTGCCGTGTGGCCAGACGAACAAGCCCTGTAAAATTAGCGTATCATTCAAAGTGTTAATTAATCACCATCTACATTACTGATATAGTTTGCTGACCACAAATGACTTTGCTTCACTCGAAACAAATTAAAATATTGAAACAGTCGTATTACCAGTTTTTATATTTAAAAAGAGTATATGACACAGAAAGACAAAGCAGTTAAGAGTTAACAGTACCTTAGCAACAGCGTTAAAAGTTAACAGAGAGAAATGTTACCTCATTTCTCACTGACGTAATACAAAAATTTAATAAAACGCTCTGTTTATGCATAAACGTGAATTTATTATCTTGATTCCCGAGGCCACAATCAGCCTTTACCTGTTACATCAAAAAGCCTCCACACGGTCATTTATAAGTAATCAGCGCAGACTGTTTAAAAATTGAATAAGTTGTGCGCATGAACCCAAAACCTTTTATAAAAGTAATTGAGAGAAATTTATCATATATATTTTAGTATTGAATCTGTAGTGGTTGACAAGTGAATAAGGCAAACCAATAATATTCAGAAATAAAAAAAAAATTTAGCAATATATTTGCTACCACTATCTTATTTTAACTAAATTTTGTATTAAATGACTCGTTCGGAAAGTGGATGTCCTTCACAGTGGCATACCTGCCAACTTTTAATCCCTTCCATTATCATTTTTCCCAGTGGTATTATAATGGAATTAAAACTTCAATTTTAAGCAAACACATACGTTGCAATTGAAAAAACTTAAGTTGACAACCATGATAGTAAAGCATATTAATATATGCTCTTAATTTTTGAAAGAATAGTGGTGATCAATATCATTTAAAAATTAAGTTTATAAAAGAAAAAATAGTATATATTTACTACCACTTTAAATATGAAAATAAAATCTTCCGGAAAATCCGAAAGAGTTGGCAGGTATGCAGTGGTCTGATCGGACTACCAATAAAAAACCGTGTGGAGGCTTTCAGTTATAGGAGGCGTTGAATCAGCCATATAACCATTCATCATGAATTTTACATTAAGGTACTAATGCATGCACCTTAAAAACAATCTGGAATGTCTAAATGTGAAAAACGCAACAAGAACATTAGTGGATGTGTGGTGCAGACACAAGGTACCCGCATTGTTGTTTTAAATGTTTAAACATACCTCTTAAAAATTAAACACAATAAAAAATCACACAAAAGATGAGATTATAAACAACAGTAATAAAGTCTCATAAACATAGCTTGAAGAAATTTATTATTTATTATTTTCACTCAAAAACTCGGTGAATCAGGAAATTAAATAAGAATATCAACGAAACCAAGTTTTGAAAAGTTAAATTTCAAACAGTTGATTTCCCACATTTTTCAAAAATCGCATTTTTATACCATTTTAAAATAGAGCGTGCATTTTAAAATAGTACATTTTAAAATAGAGTCAATTCAAGTACTTTTTTCAATGAATATTAAACAATGCATCAACTAAAATACGAAAAGAAATATATAGTGCATTATTTTTCGCAGAACAGTGTTACTAGTTCATAGAAATTATTTTTATTGTCTGTTACTTTTAGAGTCTCTTAGCACTCTTCAGGGCTTGATCAGAAGTAGTGTCAGACATTTTTGAAAACTCATGAATTAGAAGCATTCACTTTAAAATCAAAATTTATTTGCAATGACTTTATTTAATTCAAAAATGAAATGACTTATTACATGAACAAAAGTTAACTCAGAAGAAAGGGATACCTTATTTTTACTCAATCTTGATAAAAATAATGAACATGATGCGCAAAATAATGAGCGAAATTCTTCCAGCTTCTTGAGAGCCTCTACCAAGGATATAACATCTGCAAAGGCTTACCAAAATTTACGATCCTCGGTTCTAGCGGCAAGCGCATAGGAAGAAGGAACAATTGATTTCGATGAAAAGATCATTATTCTCACTCAGCAACTGGGTGATTTGTAACCAGTCGTTGTAGAGACACTCGAATAATTAATCAGAAAATGAAACAAAAATATCAAAGAATTCAAGTTTCATTCGCTGAAGCTCGTAGAGTTAAAACGTAAATTCAGCTTAATAAATGACTTGAGTCTTTGACGAATTTTGCTTGGCCGATTATTTTACTTTAATTCAATGTACAGGTTTAGTTTGTTGTAAGCTTTAATTACATAATGCTAAAGAATATTTTTAGAAGTTTAATTTTAACGTATTAAAATTTGTTACCTATTTTAAACTCTAGATGCCTAGATTATAAAAATACTTATTTACTTTAAATTGCACGTGTAACCCTTTATATACTTAAGACACCTCCTTAATATTTCCATAACTAAGAGAAAAGTACTTTTATCAAAAAATTAAAAGTACTACTTAGATCAAATTCTACTACACTGCCATTTTTATCAAAGGCATTATGAACATATTTTAAAAATGAAATTAACTCGGTAAACAAAAGATTTTTTTTCTTACCATTGAAGTGAAATAAATAGCATATTTTATATTTGATAGAGGCAATAGTTTCAAGTTAAAAAGTAAAGCAATTCCGCAACAGTCCGTTGGAGGTCATGAGGTCATGTAGGTTGTAAGGTTACCTCATTTCTGTAACCTTACGACGTGAATGTAGTAATGTGATCAGCAGTGATAATCAACAATAAAATAATGCAATTTCACTACCAGTTTTTTACTCTTTTGAGGATAAATAACAACCCTGATTTATATTGCATACCTGGTAACTACTCCGGATTTTCCGGAGGATTTTATTTTCATATTTAAAGTGGTAGTAATTATATACTATTTTTTTTTTATAATCTTAATTTTTAAATGATATTGATCACCACTATTCTTACAAAAATTAAGCACATATATTAATATGCGTTACTATCATGGTTGTCAACTTAAGTTTTCTCAAATACAATGTATTTGTTTGATTAAAATTGAAGTTTTAATTCCATTTTAATACCACTGGGAAAAATGATAATGGAAGGGATTAAAAGTTACCAGGTATGATATTGCTTAAATTGACTCGTAAAGAAATATAAATACCGTAACAGAGAGAAATTATATTAAATGCTGCAACTATCTTGAAGAGTAAAAAATCTTATTTTGATTCCCCTGTTAATGTGCCATGGAAGTCACATATAATAAATAAAAAATTTTCCCGATAATCAGCTATAAATAAAACAAATTCGCTACCAGTTTTTTTACTCTTTTGAGGATAAATAGCAAACCTGATTTATATTGCTTAAATTGACTCGTAAAGAAATATAAATACGGTAACAGATAAAATTTTTTTTAAATACTGCAACTATCTTGAAGAGTAAAAAACCTATATTGATTCCCCTGTTAATGTGCCACGGCAATCACACATAATCAATTTTTGAATCGATAATCAGCTATAAATAAAGCAATTTCACTACCAGTTTTTACTCTTTTGCGGGCCCTGATATAGATATTACTTAAATATTTTAGCAGTCCTGATTTGCATGGCTATAATTGACTCTTACAGAAATATTAATACTATAAAAGATAAAAATTATTTTAGATACTCCTACTATCTTGAAGATAACAGTGAATAAAAACATATATTGATTCCCCAGTTAATATGTCATTACAATCACATATAATCAATTTTTTTCCCGATAATCAGCTATAAATAACGCAGTTTCACTACCAGTTTTTACTCTTTCACGGACCCTGTTATATATATTGCTTAAATATTTTAATAGTCCTGATTTGCATGGCTAGAATTGACTCTTACAGAAATATTAATACGATAAAAGATAAAAATTATTTTAGATACTCCTACTATCTTGAAGATAACAGTGAAAAAAAAAACATATATTGATTCCCCAGTTAATATGCCATTACAATCACATATAATCACTTTTTTTCCCGATAATCAGCTATAAATAACGCAGTTTCACTACCAGTTTTTACTCTTTCACGGACCCTGATATATATATTGCTTAAATATTTTGACAGTCCTGATTTGCATGGCTAGAATTGACTCTTACAGAAATATTAATACGATAAAAGATAAAAATTATTTTAGATACTCCTACTATCTTGAAGATAACAGTGAAAGAAAGCGTATATTGATTCCCCTCATTTTCTCATCCACAAATTATGCGAAGAATTTTCTTGAATAAAAAGCTTGAACGTTAATTATGTGGAAGAGGTTGAAAAGAGGTTCGCTTCATAAATTGGTACTACCATTAATAGAGCCTTAATAGCTGTTAAAGAGTGCTTTGGAGTTTTTATGACGTGAAAATTTTTATCTCCATGAAGCTATTAGTGTAAAGATTTGATGCTTTCACCCACTATATCGTTAATGATGAGCTAATTTTATGTATCTAAAATTATTTCACATGAATTAAGGTCTCATAATATCCATGAAGTACTGGTAACATAATTATTTTCTCTGCATCCTTTTCTGCCAATCAGTTTAATGGTAGGTTATTTTATAAATATTCATTGCCGGGTGATGCGAGTTAGATGTGCTTTCATCTTTACGTAAATCTTGAAGCACATTTTTTTTACTTTGACGAATCCATTGCTACAGAAGCTCTGGAACTAAATTTTCCTGAAATTTCAATTTGTTTTTGTTTATTAATGTCAAAAAACAGCTCTAAGATTTTTTTAGATTAGAGGTACTGTAAAACAAATAGGAATGAAAAATGATAATTATAGGTTATTTTGTTTATGCTGTAGAATATATTGCTGCAGATCTTGTGATACTCGAATTTCTTGAAATTCCAGTCTATTTTTGTTTCTAAATATAAAACGAAAAAAAAGCAGTTTTAAAATTTTATGGAGAACAGGTTCTAGTAACCAAAAAGGAAAGAAATAGTAATCATTATTAATAAGTTTTATTTTTTGTTGTAAATTTGGCGTCCACAACTGTCGTTCCAGTAACTAATTTTCCTAAAATTTATAAATTCTCTTTGTTTTTAAATGCAGAAAAAGAGCAGTTTTTTTTGGTTTTTGAGGTAAAAAGTACTGTGAAAAAACCCAGTTTTATATTTAAATATGCATATTATTTTATTTTTGTTGAAGATTCTGTAGATACAAATGTTGCGGTGCTTAATTTTCCAGATCGTTTTAATCTGCTTTTGTTTGTAAATTTTAAAAAATGGTGCTAAGATTTTTCAGAAACGATTTATTAAACCAAAAAAGAAAAGTAGGTTGATTTATTTTTTTCATAGAATCTGTAGCTACATATGTTGTGGTACTCAATTTTCCGGAAATTCCAATTTATTTATGTTTCTAAATATAAAATAACAAAAGACAGTTGAAGAACGGGTACTAAAAACCAAGAAAGAATAAATAAAAGAAATAATGATAATTATGCAAAGAAACGTGTTTTTTTTTTTTGCTGTTGTAGAATCAGTAGCAACTAATAAAGTTCCAGTGACAAATTTCCCTAAAATTCATAACTTCTCTTTGTTTTTAAACATCAAAAAAAAACTGTTTTATGACTAAAAATAAAAATAAATATATACTTTAATATGTTATTTTATTTTTGTTGCAGAATCTGTAGTATCAGATTGATTAATGATCTCCGGTTTATTTTTACTTCTTAAGATTCTGTTTGTTAATATAAAAAGAGAATAAATAATTTCTTTTGAAGAATAGGTGCTGAAAACCAAACAAGAAAGAAATTAATCATAAATATTTAAAGATACATGCTATTTTTTTTGTAGAATCTGCAGCTACAAACGCTCCAGAGGTCAACTTACCAGAAATTTATAACTTCTTTTTGTTTATAAAAGTAAAAAAAGGACTTCTTTTGGAGAATAGTTACTGTAAAGCAAAAAAAAAAAATAATAATAATAGTTGTTTAACCCTTTCGCGCCGACTGTCACAAATACGTGCCAGCATAAAACCGTACCAATCAGGATAAAAAGATAAAACTGTTAATCAAAGTATTTCTTTAGCAGTTTATTTGTGGACGGAGTTATAATTGTTTGTTTCATTTAATTCACCATTACTTTGTTCAAAACGAAACTATTTAGTTATACTTTGAATTAACATTGATTATATATATGATTAAACTAACAATAATTAAAGTAAAAGCAACTTAAGTCTGTCAAATCAGCAACGACTACATTCAAGTTACCGTTTTTTATTTAATTACGACTTGCATCTGATTTTGCAAGAATACTTTTCTGAATCAACCGTCCCCAAGGGGAAAAAGAAACATGCTATTTTATTTTTGTTGCAGATTCTGTAGCTACAAACTTTCCGATACTCCATTTTCCAGATTTCTTTTAAAATTTATGTTTGCTTAGAAATGTTAAAAAGTAGAGTAATTTTTTTTGTAAAAATGGTACGGAAAAGAAAAAAAAGCATCAATAATTATTTAAAGACAGAATTAGATTTTTAACCCTCTAAGTAGGGGCCGGTATAGCCTGGTTAGTAGGTAGCTGGCCTCACGTTTGGGAGAACGGGAGTTCGAATCCTGCCAGCTGAAGACTCCCCGTGTAGTAAATGAGAACCGGTGCACGTTAAATATTTCGAGTCGCAAAGTCCTCCATGTTTTCATAACAAATTATACTTATGGGGGTACTGAATTGGAGATTGATCGTTCTCTGGCTCAGTTCCAAGTTAAGATTTGTGGATGAATGAATGCTTGTAAGAATCGGCCCACCCAATAAACGGATGTGACGTATGCATGTGGCAGAAGTCGAATTCCTGGCCATAGATGGTGCCTCTGGGAAACAAGAACAACCACTCCCAGTTGCCTTAATGGCCGACAGAAACAACGACTACAATCCGCCAAAGTATAAGGAAAAGTTGTAGCTTTAGTTTCAACTGAGACTTATCCTGCTATTAGACCTATTTATGTTATATGAGGTGTTAATGGCAAATGTAATTTAAGTTACATCCAAATGTAGTTGTGTTGAAGGAGTTAGTTATGTTTGTTTTTACCCTTCGCATTCCGGGTACCTTAAAATGCTGTAATTTAATATAAGCACTAAATCATTTAATTACACAATACATTATTTTTATATAATTTTTAAAAATATAGAAATAATGTGGTTCTTAGTTATTAATCCCTTGGGGACGGGTGATTCAGAAAAGCATTTTTACAAAATCAGAATCAAGTTGAAATTAAATAAAAAACGGTAACTTAAATGTAGGCGTTGCTAATTTGACAGACTTACTTTGCTTTTATTTTAATTATTGTTAGTTTAATCATATATATAATCAATGTTTATTCAAAGTATAACCAAATAGTTTTATTTTGAACAAAGTAATGGCGAATTAAATAAATCAAACAATTATAACTCCGACCACAAATGAACTGCTAAATAAATACTTTGATTACCAATTTTATCTTTTTACCCTGATTGATAATGTTTTATGCTGGCACGTATTTGTGACAGTCGGCGCGAATGGGTTAAAGGGCAAAGAATTTTAATTTTAGAGGGGCAACTGTAGATTGCGCCTTAGAGGTGACATCAGAGTGCAAAGGGTTAAGAACCTAGTCCTTTTCAGCTTTATGTAGGTCATATTTAAGAAGCATCAATTTGCCTCAAACAATTCATTAATTATTCGAATATAACCCCGAAATTTCCGAAAATATTTTTTCGGAAATTTCGAAAAAAATTTAGCAGGATAAGTCTCAGTTTTTCGGAAATTTCGGAAAATTCGATAAAATTTTAGAAAATATTTTTTCTTGTGGCAACGAAATGGTAAATATAGCAATACTTTTTTTAATTAGAAATAAAACTATTTTGTCCACCTCTACATATAAATAATTTCAACATATATTGTATATGAGATCAAACTGTCAATTGTCTGGAGTTCTATCTAAATATTAATAGAAATTCTATTAAATATAGAAATATCAGCGGAATCCGTATCTTTAGTAAAAAATGTCTTGGTTGGTGTTGAAGGGTATCACTTAGATCTTTAAGATCAAAAGGTTTCATAAATACTTTTTTGCCTTTTCTTTCATCTATAGGAGATCACGAGACACAACGGAGTAGTCGGCAGGAGTGAAGTTCGATGTCTTTTGTTGTCAAGGAAATGAAGCTTTCAAGCGGAAATGAATAGAACTAGACCAACATGTTACTACCAACTGAATCCATATTAGATTAGATTTCTTGAAGGATGGCGTGCGTGATTTCCGTTGAGTATTTTATTGCTCCTGTATTGTAACTTTTGATGATTTTATTACCAAAGTAAGGTACACTTACTGGGTAACATTATAAATATAGTTAATAAATGGTTAAATTATATTTATTTGTCCTTTACCCCTTAACTTGGGCGCTCGAGTTAGTTCGAGAACTCTAAACAGGCTAAACTGTGCACACTCGAGATAATTTGAGCGGAGTTGTATTTTATGTTGTTATAATTTTTCTCACTCGAATATAATCGAGAATTGAAAATAACAATGTGAAAGCTAAGACAAAAAATCGTTTTATTGATATTTATCATTTACATAGGATTGTAAGCTATAACACTTATTTATTCACGGATAAAATATACAGAGATGCCAACTTGCTCAGGACAGTAAATATATATTTTAAAGTGGTAGTTTATCAATTGTTATTCATGGTTTAATAAATTCAATTTAGTAGATTTCTATCCACCACAATTTCTAAATAATTCGTAGGCTTATATTATTCACCACTGCTATACCTTTTAAAAAGTAAGCGGAAATTGTCAAATTACAGCAAGTTGCTCTTATTATTTTTATTTTCTTTCAGTTATGCAAGCAAGGTGCTTGTCTTCCTGTAACAGTCACCCCATAGACTGCTGAACTCAAACTTATTTAAACTTTTTATACTATTTCTTGATGTATGGGATATGGGCCTTCAGTGCGGCCCAGGTGCCCAATTTCTTATAAATCAAGAAAAAGAAAGAAAATTGTCAAATATTTGCAAAATTTTCTTTGTAGTTATTTACCATTTTTTAATTATTTTGGCGTGTACGGAGCAGTTGGCATCTCTGAATATAGCTTTTTTCCATAGAACAAAAGCGCAGTACCAAAAGAAAAGACTATGTTCTAAAATGTGTTCTTTTACATAAAAAAACTGATTTTTTTTTGTTTGTTTTTTTTTCAAAAAATCTCTGCTTGAAGGGGTTAATGTTATTTAACATTCTCTTACGAAATATTTAAGCTACCTTAAGAATTTTAATTTAATGCAAATATTTCAATTTAATTTTCCAATTATGATCAAATCTGACAACCATTTCAGACTTATCTGCCCATTTTATACTGCATATCAAACAATACCCACAATGAGAAACCATTCTTTACCTGAATACTTTTGTAACTTATCGTGCTTCACCAAAATTTAATCCGATTAATTAACTTTGAATAACCTGATTGAAACAAATCCAAATGAATGGTGAACGGTTGAGAGGAATTCAACTGTATTCAGTGGTACAATTATCCAGAGAATTATTCATAACCTCCCATTTATTTTAAATTACAAATGTGAACAATGATTAATAAATTACTTAAATGCTTACCATTATCGGAGTCATAAAGATAGATGATCGTTTTCCATTTGTAGAAATTGATGATATCTACAACTGCTCTTAGATATTTAGGCCTCAAACTAACCCCAATATTGGCTGGTCTGTCGGAGCTCGTTTGTTGCGGAAATGCTGGACTAACAAATGGCATCTGGAATGTGTTTGAATAGGCAGCAAATGTGTCATATGAAGGATCACTTGTTGGTGCTATTAATGCAAATATACCTCTCTCCATTTGTAAGCACACTAAAAGAGAGAAGAGTACTTTTAATGATATCTATGTTCATGTATATTAGTGGTACAAGATCTATGAAATAAATATGGTTTTAAATTTGAATTAAAATGAATTTTTTTTCAATGGTGGGCACCTGGGTCTATCTCCCATTGGCCTCAGAAATGCCAGAATTGCTACTTTCTTATCGTTACCCAGTGGGCACCAATGGCTAAGCCACGGTGGTGGAGTAGCGTCGTCCACGTCACACAACCACAAACCCGTTTATAGGGCGGGTCGCATTCACACAATCGCACAAAGGACATAGAACACAGAGAGAAAGAAACATCCATGCCCTGAGTGGGATTCGAACCCGCTACCATCAGCTCCACAGTGCGCTAACCACTCAGCCATCACCTCCTATATTGGAAAGTATCCACACTATCTTTTATAAGTAGTCCGCGCAGACTATTTAAATAGGGAGCCAGTTGTGTGCATGAACCCAGAACCTTTAATAAAAATAATTGAGAGAAATATATAATATATATTTGAGAATTGAATCTGTAGTGGTTGACAAGTGAATGAGGCAAACCAATAATATTCATAAATAAAACAAATTTTTAGTCATATATTTGCTACCACTTTCTTATTTTAACTAGATTTTGTATTATATGGCTTGTTCAGAAAGTGAATATCCTTCACAGTGGTCTGCTCGGACTACCTATAAAAATCCGTGTGGAGGCTTTCAGTTATAGGAGGCATTGACTCAGCCACCTGGTCGGCAATTAAAATGAAATAAAAAAAAGTATAGTAATAAATACACTGGGAAACTAATTTTGTTAAGTTTTAAACGTTAAGATTTGAAATTTTTGCAGAATATTCTATTTTTAATAATAGCACTTTGCAATTTAGATGAAACAAGTCTAGAATTTGAAATGATTCGGTTAAATTTAGATTGAGAAAGGGAAACCTCTGTGCTATAAAACTACGAAATGTGGGAAAAAAATACAAATAATAGTTTTACTTTAGTAATGATTAACCTTCATAAATGTCTAAACTTACTGAAATATTTTTACGTTGAACTGTCATGTAAGAATGTAAGTTTTTATGCTCACGAGAATTACAATACAGCATTTACTGACATAAATCACCTGGGACATCGTTTAAGAACTAAAACTGTAACTTCAGAAATATTTCACAAGACATAAAAGGAGGTATATAACACTGAGAAACTAGCTTTTGTTGCATTTTTACAAGTACTTGATCTTTCTTAAATCGGGTATGGGGATTTCTAATCTGAAAATAGATTCGTTTTGAAAGCTAAAAATTTCTTTTAAAATGATATATTAGTGAAGTTTATTTTTGTTTGAATGCAAGTTTATAAAGAAAGTATTGGTGCATACACATTCATATACACTTATCTGCTCCTTTGAGAATATCACTTAAGACGAAAAAACATATGACTATAACGTATCGCGTCATAAACTAAAATATATTATCGCCTTCTCCTTACTACTCCCTATGTAGCATTTAGTAATCACTCGAATAAATTTTACAGAATCTCGGTTCAAATTATGTTATTAAATTGTATAAAACAGTAGCTTGTTGAGTGAAACCAAATGCAGATTTGAAATCAGCAATGCCAAAATATCTGAGATCCGTTCAAACATATAATGCAACAGGAAAAAAAATGATCCCCAGTGTTATTATAATGCTCTATCCTTGTATTGTGTGAATTACATTTATCTTGAGTTAAAATATCGCTAGATTTCAAAAATGTTATACTAAGCGATTGTTATTAATGATATTTTTTGTAATTAAAACATATAGTAATCACTCGAATAAATTTTATAGAATCTCGGTTTAAATTATGTTATTAAATTGTATAAAACAGTAGCTTGTTGAGTGAAGCCAAATTTCAGATTTGAAATCAGCAATGCCAAAATATCTGAGATCCGTTCAAACATATGATGCAACAGGAAAAAAATGATCCCCAGTGTTATTATAATGCTCTATCCTTGTATTGTGTGAATTACATTTATCTTGAGTTAAAATATCGCTAGATTTCAAAAATGTTATACTAAGCGATTGTTATTAATGATATTTTTTGTAATTAAAATATATAAAAAAAACTATTGTTACTAAAAATATAATTACATTGATAAAAATGTAAGTGGTATACTTGATAAAATACGAAAACAGTTAAAATTTTGTAAATCATATATATGCTGAATATGTTAATAAAATGCAGCGCAAGATGCTTTAACTAAAACGCTCCAAAAATTTCCCTCAATTTACACTTCTAACCTCTGCACTTCAATTCTCATATTTTGAAATCTGGCGAACTTATTGCAAAAATATTTTAAATAATTCTTGAAAAATTCTGGAGCGAGCAAATTTATTTTAATTCGCTATTCACTTTATAGGTTAAATTTTATATTTTATTTTGTATCTTTTTACACTTATTTTCTGTTCTTCGCTTGGCATGTCTTATTTTTTTACTTAAAATGCTCTATTTTCGCTTCAATTTTTAAGTTGCTCCTCGCACTATTGTATTGATATATTTTGCTTTGGCCATATTAATACAATATTCAGAAAGCACTCTTTATTACATATATTTACAGCAAGTTGCTCTTATTATTTTTATTTTCTTTCAGTTATGCAAGCAAGGTGCTTGTCTTCCTGTAACAGTCACCCCATAGACTGCTGAACTCAAACTTATTTAAACTTTTTATACTATTTCTTGATGTATGGGATATGGGCCTTCAGTGCGGCCCAGGTGCCCAATTTCTTATAAATCAAGAAAAAGAAAGAAAATTATCAAATATTTGCAAAATTTTCTTTGTAGTTATTTACCGTTTTTCAATTATTTTGGCGTGTACGGAGCAGTTGGCCTCTCTGAACATAGCTTTTTTCCATAGAACAAAAACGCAGTACCGAAAGAAAAGACTATGTTCTAAAGTGTATTCTTTTGCATAAAAAAACTGATTTTGTTTGTTTGTTTTTCTTCAAAAAATGTCTGCTTGAAGGGGTTAATGTTATTTAACATTCTCTTACAAAATGTTTAAGCTACCTGAAGAATTTTAATTTAATGCAACTATTTCAATTTAATTTTCCAATTATGATCAAATCTGACAACCATTTCAGACATATCTGCCCATTTTATACTGCATATCAAACAATACCCACAATGAGAAACCATTCTTTACCTGAATACTTTTGTAACTTATCGTGCTTCACCAAAATTTAATCCGATTAATTAACTTTGAATAACCTGATTGAAACAAATCCAAATGAATGGTGAACGGTTGAGGGGAATTCAACTGTATTCAGTGGTACAATTATCCAGAGAATTATTCATAACCTCCCATTTATTTTAAATTACAAACGCGAGCAATGATTAATAAATTACTTAAATACTTACCATTATCGGAGTCATAAAGATAGATGATCGTTTTCCATTTGTAGAAATTGATGATATCTACAACTGCTCTTAGATATTTAGGCCTCAAACTAACCCCAATATTGGCTGGTCTGTCGGAGCTCGTTTGTTGCGGAAATGCTGGACTAACAAATGGCATCTGGAATGTGTTTGAATAGGCAGCAAATGTGTCATATGAAGGATCACTTGTTGGTGCTATTAATGCAAATATACCTCTCTCCATTTGTAAGCACACTAAAAGAGAGAAGAGTACTTTTAATGATATCTATGTTCATGTATATTAGTGGTACAAGATCTATGAAATAAAT
>NC_092215.1:38522670-38555817 GCF_043381705.1 Parasteatoda tepidariorum
TCTGTAATTTTCTTTTGTTTTATCTTCATTTTGAACTTATGTAATGAGTTCTGTTTACTTGAAGCTTATGCGTAATAAATGAAACTAATTGTTTTTCTTAATTTTCTTCGTGTTTTTTTTAGGAAAGTGTTATGATTCTGAGTCTTTTAGTGATTAGTGTTTGAGTGAATTCAATAATTTTCTGAGTGAATTCAATAATTCTTCTTCAATGATATTCAATAATTTCAATAATTCTGTAATTTTCTTTTGTTTTATCTTCATTTTGAACTTATGTAATGAGTTCTGTTTACTTGAAGCTTATGCGTAATAAATGAAACTAATTGTTTTTCTTAATTTTCTTCGTGTTTTTTTTAGGAAAGTGTTATGATTCTGAGTCTTTTAGTGATTAGTGTTTGAGTGAATTCAATAATTTTCTGAGTGAATTCAATAATTCTTCTTCAATGATATTCAATAATTTCAATAATTCTGTAATTTTCTTTTGTTTTATCTTCATTTTGAACTTATGTAATGAGTTCTGTTTACTTGAAGCTTATGCGTAATAAATGAAACTTATTGTTTTTCGTAATTTTCTTCGTGTTTTTTTTAGGAAAGTGTTATAATTCTGAGTCTTTTAGTGATTAGTGTTTGAGTGAATTCAAAAATATTGGCAATCATCAATTGATTTAGGTGAAGTTGTTAATACTTTAATATTGTTAATACTTTGGTGAAATATGAAAATGCAACAACATTAAAATCATAAAAGAAAAAACAAAATAAACTATCAATTTTGACACAACTATTAACGGAATTAACTTTAAAAAAAGGCTCAAGTAATTGAAGTCCTTCCAATATAAATATTGCTTAAATTATTTACATGATGCTGATATATGTGACAAATCATTGTGAATCAAATTTAGTAAGAAAATGTAATGAAACATCATGAATGAAACATCATGATTAGTAATGAAACATCAAAATGCAACAATTATCATTAAAATATTGAGAAAAGAAAAAAATAAACGAAATTTATTTCTAAATGGACTTGCTTTGCTTAAACGACTCAAATAATGTAAGTGACCCAACAAAGGTGTCATTCCTATACAGTTATTGTTTAATTTGTTTTTATAATATTGGTATATATTACTAATAATTGAAAATCAAATTTAATAAATCAAAAATGAAATGATTAATTTTTACCATTTTAACGTGCTAGATAGTTTAAAAATATTAGCAGTTCACAATAATTTTAGGTAATGTTTCTAACACTATAAATTTATGAAACCTTAAATTGTAACAATTAGTATTAAAATCATTAAAAGACAACAAAACAAACTACTTTTTAGCTCTGAATGAACTTATTCCACATTAAAGAAACAAAAATACGGTAAGTGATCCAACGAAGGTACCTAACCAATACATATATTGTTTAAAATGTTGAGACAAAGTGTATATAAGTCACTAATCATTGAAAATTAATTTTAATAAATCAAAAGGAAAATGAAAAATCATGAAACTTGCTGCAGTTTTAAAGTGATTGGGAGTTTAAAAATATTGACAATGGATAGTCAATCAAGATGATGTTTTAAACAGTACAATTTAATAATTTGATGAAGCATCAAAAGGAAATAATGACTATTAAAATGACATAGAAAACTAAATAAGTAACTACATAATTTTTTAACTCTAAATTGACTTATTCCACTTTAAAGAAACAGCTTAAATAATGGAAGTGACCTACAGGAGGTACCTTTCTAATACACATATTGCTTATATAATAATATTAATAAATGTTACCTTCCTTGTAAATCAAATTTAATAAATCAAAAATGAAATGATAAATCGTAAAATTTTCTACCGTTTTATAATGATTTTAATCTATGTTATTATTGTAAATCAAATTTAATAAATCAAAAATGAAATTATAAATCGTAAAATTTACTATCGTTATATAATGATGTTAATATATGTCACTATCATTTTAAATCAAATTTAATAAATCAAAAATGATAAATCGTAAAATTTACTACCGATTTATGATGATGTTAATCTATGTTACTATCATTGTAAATCAAATTTAATAAATCAAAAATGAAATGATAAATCACAAAATTTACTACCGTTTTATAATGATGTTAATATGCGTTACTATCATTGTAAATCAAATTTAATAAATCAAAAATGAAATGATAAATCGTAAAATTTACAACCGTCTTATAATGATTTTAATCTATGTTACTGTCACTGAAAATCAAATTTAATAAATCAAAAATGAAATGATAAGTCATAAAATATATTGTTTTATAATGATGTTAATATAGGTTACTATCGTTGTAGATCAAATTTAATAAATCAAAAATGAAATGATAAATCACAAAATTTACTAATGTTTTATAATGATGTTAATATGCGTTACTATCATTGTAAATAAAATTTAATAAATCAAAAATTAAAAGATAAATCGCAAAATTTACTACCGTTTTATAATGATGTTAATATATGTTACTATCATTGTAGATCAAATTTAATAAATCAAAAATGAAATGATAAATCGTAAAATTTACTACCGTTTTATAATGATGTTAATCTATGTTACTATCATTGTAAATCAAATTTAATATATCGAAAATGAAATGATAAATCGCAAAATTTACTACCTTTTTATAATGATGTTAATATACGTTACTATAATTGTAAATCAAATTTAATAAATCAGAAATGAAATGATAAATCATAAAATTTAAAGTTTTATAATGATGTTATTATAGGTTACTATCATTGTAAATTAAATTTAATATATCAAAAATGAAATGATAAATCACAAAATTTAGTACCGTTTTATGATGATGCTAATATATGTTACTATCATTGTAAATCAAATTTAATAAATCAAAAATGAAATGATAAATCGTAAAATTTACTACCGTTTTAAAATGATGTTAATATATGTTACTACCATTGTAAATCAAATTTAATAAATCAAAAATGAAATGATGCATCGTAAAATGTACTACCCTTTTATACATTCAAGAAAAATGTATCGTAAAAATGGTAGCAGTCGTCATGTATATTGCACTAGGTCACTAGTTGTATATTTGAAATGCTCTTTACTTGTTCGTGATATTATGTAACGGGTGAAGTCAATATAAGACGTTTATACTCTTTGCATATGTTAAATATTTTTTCTCTACATACTTATGTGTACGATGAAAACTCAGAAGCTCCCGAGATGAGACATATTTATGTGTATACTTTTAAGCAGTTTATTTTTTATTTCTCAAATATGTTTTGCTGTCGACAGTCTATGTTTGTAAGCAAGTAAACAAATGTTTTATTCATGCATTCATAAAAGTTTATTTCGGATAGAAAAAAAAAAGAAATATCGAATAACAAACACAATTCATATGAAACACATTTTGAGTTTTCGGACTCTATTTTTTTTCAGAATATTCGCATATTTGCATTTGAATCTAAAAATATACTGATATTTTTTCTTACATGGATAGCATTACCTTGAAATACTAAAAACACTGTTTTAGTTGTTCTTATTTTTAACATTGTAATATAAAAGCTGGATTATTTTTTTATAACTTTTGATAATCGAAACTAATAAAAAGACGCATTATTCATTAAGGCGAATTAAATTTAACTAAAAATATAAAGCTTTACGTTTCTTGCAGAAAAAGACAGTATTGTTTTGGTTATTTTTATAAAGAAAATTTCCCTTTTAAACGAAAAAGAGATTCATCATTTTTATTTCAGTTTTATTTTAATCCATAAACGGTGAATTTTTTCGATTAAATCTAATAAAAACATTGACTTCATACTTAATAACGGTTGTTTTTATTAAAATATTACCGATACTGAAATTTTATGATATGTTCTTAAATGCTTTTATAAATCAAAATTTGAATAAAGAAATCAGAAGAATATTTTTTTTTTCATTCTAGTAAATATAAATTTACATTATCCGTATTATGCCAAAGTAATACAAAGCATAACGTATCCCAGTAAAGTAGTGTCTATTTCGAATCCCATTATAATATTTCATTTTATTTTATAAACGTTATTGAACAGCTGACCCAATTTTTGGGCTTACGACTACTAATGTTCACCTCCTTATCCTTATAATTTCGAACTGAATCCAGAAGACAAGGGAACTCCTGGATCTATTGGTAAGGGGAACATCTACTGTGTAAACCCTAATTGAAAACAAACATCCACATTTTTAAACATTTTGACTGAAAAGGTATTTTTTTAGATTAATTAAAAAGACCGGTTGCTAAAATATTAAAGTAAAATACTTTATTTGTAAAAAATACCCATAAGCAACAGCTATATCTAATAATATTTTTTAAATATTTTTTTTATAATTATTGAGTTTACTAATTTGCTTGCAAGACAAAGCAAAATATGTTGGATAAAAAATAAACTGTTTTATTTTTTCAACATGTTCTGGAGATTTAAGGTTTAGTGAACAGTTAGTAAACACAAAAGAGCATTCTGGCTTCTACAAAAAGAACTCTTAAAACGAAAGACTTGAGCAACCGCTCTTTTTTTTTAATTTTAAGTTTCAGAGTGGTAAATTTCGATATTCCATTAGAAGGAATATCGGAGACTGAAATTATCGAGTTTACTAATCTGCACGTAAGACAAAACAAAAGATATTGTACAAAAAATAGTTTTTTTTATTTTTACAACATGTTCTGGAGATTTAAGGTTTAGTGATGAACGGTAAATAAACACAAAAGAGCTTTCTGGTTTCCGAAAAAAAAAATCTTATAGCAAAAAACTTGAGCAACCACTCTTTTTTTTCATTTTAAATTTCAGTATGGTGAATTTTGATATTCAATTAGAGGGAATATCTGAGACCAAAAAGTTAAAATCTTAGGTTATAAATATCATTATATCTCTCATGGTTTTTCCAAATACGTGAGATTAAGCTAACTTTCCAAAAGATCGTGACCTGAACTTATGTATTTCGAAGATGATTTTTTGTTGAGTTAAAATGTTAGCTGTAAAAAAAAAGAACTTTCTGCTTTCCTCCAACATAAATGTTTTCGTATGGATGTTTAAAATTCAGTAGAAAGTTTGCAACAGTTTTTCGTTTACCTGTGAAATTAAATGTTCGTCTCAATCTTTTGTAACTTCTAATCCGTATATTTTTAATGTTTTAATTAAAAATATATGGATTAGAAATTTAATAAAGTAATAAAAAGGGAGCATAATTTGAAAGTATCAAATTTTAAATTTTTTTATTAATAATAGAACAACTTATATTTTCACCTTCCTTAAAATACGTTTAAGTTCAAACAAAAAGAAATGTGTAGTTACATATGCATGTAAACAGTACTTTTTAATGAAAATATTGTAATTGAAAATTAAAATACGATACTTTAAATAGCTAAAAAAACCAATAAGGCATCACGGTAGCTAGATTTTATAACATTCGTTTTTTACGAAAGTACATGCACTATACAGAGTGTCCCAGGATTATTTGGAACAAACTTTAAGTGGAGGTAGGGGGCATCACAAAGGATTCAGAAGATTTGCATAACATCTCAACTTCGAAAAGGTCTTCGTTCACCGTTAAGTGGTGGATTGAACGAGGTAGACTGCTTTCCTGGCCACCACACTCTCCTGATTTACGCAGAATGGATATCTTTATTGGGTTGTACTGAAAAATACGGTGTACATAACACCTCTGAATTCCGAAATATAAATGTGGTGGCAAAAACCACCGGTGCTGTAGCCAAACGGGTACCCAACGAAGCTCAGGTGTATTTGAGGAAGCCCGCCAATCCATAACTCGACGGTTTAACACATGCATTGCTCACAATGGTAGAAACTTTGAAAAATTTAGTGACTTGTTCTAATATCATCTACCACAGCAAGTGTAATATTTTTGACCCATAAATATTTAAGATGATCTCTGCTTTCCCAAGTAAAATTGATGACATCAACGTCTATATAAAAATTTAAACCAAAATTTCTACGATGAAGCAAAAACCTGTACCACCAGCAATTTTAACTCACTCCTAGATATTGAATTAATTGACGACAACACTAAATTTGGCCCAATCTCTGCCTTTTTCCTCAGGGATATGACGTTGCCCTAGCACACGAAATACACTCTCGATTTTTGGTGCTGAGCTCCACCTCTTCCTCCCACCTCCATTCCACCTCACTACTCCTCATCATCGAATTACTATTAAAGATGAATCAGTTAATGCCGCTTCGCAGCAGCGCACCGAGATGTATATGATTTCTACCATTCTACCATTCTGTTTTCCCAAGTCAAAACTCTTAATGGTAACATCAAAAAATTTTGATGATGTACGTTGGTTTCAGTGCGATTCATAATGGTGTCTGTAGATTTCTATGGAATTTTAATTCTGATGAAATGCTCCCATGATGGTTTTTCATTGATTGACTAGCATATATGTGATGGTTACCATCTTGAATTTCCATCAAAAACCATCATACAGCTTGATGAGATTAACAAATCTGCTCAACATCCCAAATTAGAAATTAGGAACTTTTCGTGTTGGGCCAACATAGCATGACCATCATGGTAGGATGGATTTTTATAATGATGAAGCATATTTTACTGGTTATTATTATAATTTTTTCAATACAAACTCACATGCTTTTTGTTGGGACCATCAATACTGCCCAACGCTTTGATATTAAAATTGGCCTAGCTTTCTGGTCAGCCAGTCACACTCTCTTCACTTGGGATTGATGGTCAGGCTTACATCAATTCAAAAAGTGGATCTTAGTTTTACATGGTACGTTAACCAGCGATGATCTTTTAACTGTTCACCGAAGCAAGCGAAGGGAGCAACTTTTATGCCACCTCTGCTCACGCACAACTTCTTAGCTTTACTCTTTTTCTTCCTTCACAGAAAAAAGTAAAATTTTTCTGGCAGTTTTCGTTAAATGAATTTTCAATTTATTTAACCGACAATTTGTATTTATAACCCAACAATTTAATATTCGTAAAATATAGTTGTTATGTAAACATTACTTCATGTTGAAAAATATTCGACACAAAATATTGTCAACATGACATGAAGAATACACCATTTGACATCAATGTGAAATGGTTTATCATATTTGAGTTTATTATATCATGAAATAAAAAATGAAGTTCCATTATTAATAGCAAACAATACTTGATAGGTAACTTGTCTAGTAATGGTAAATCAATACGTCCCATCATCAGATGATGGGTGTTGTTGGTTCGCCAATACCAAAAATCATTCGATGATTGCCTTCATAGTACTAGAATATCAAATCCGAAAATGATGGAAGTTGTTGTCCTAAGAATTTCAAGCATAACCCATTGATTGACCATCATAGTACTGAAGCAATATTTTTCATCATAAGATGATAGAATTTGTTGCTCAAAGAATTTCTGACATAACATGTTGACTGACCATCATATAGTTAAGTATCATCCTCCAATATGAAATGATGGAAGATTGTTGACCTATTGAAATCCATTACCACCTGATGGGAATTGTTGGATGATGGTTACCATCAAATATTGCTGATAAATCAAGAAACCAACATAAACAGTTAAAACATCTTTATGGTCCCCTCAAGAATTTTTTCTTGGACTCAAACTCACATATAAGTTTTTCGGTAGACTTATGAGACCGCTTGTTACATATAGCGTTTTTAATCCTAATTCAACAAAAATAGTAAAAAAAAAGTGATTTTTTTAAAAAAACTTAACCTTAGAGAGATGAAAGTTTGCTGATTTGAAATTAAAGACGTGAAAATATCCAAGATTCAAAATATTTCATGGAACAGAAATGAAAATTAGTGTGTACTTTCTACTGTTATTTTCATTTTATTTCATTTTATATTTTTACCAGTTATAGTCACGAATACCTAAATCATAAATAAATTATTGCGGTACAAGATCTTTTAATCGAAAAACAATATTGAAACCTTTAAAATAGTGCAGTTTAAGAAGATAATGGGAGAGTCCTATCGGCTCCTTCCTCTTTTTCTCGTAATTCTAACATCAACGGCGAATCACTGCAGAGTATTCGAAATCAACAGCATACCCAACAACTGCATAATCAACAGATCCCGATCAAAATCGAACCATTTCAAGGAGGTCGAGGACCTATACAATGTTACAACTGCCGAAATTATGGACATACACAAAGATACTGCAATGCAACTGCAAGGTGTGTAAAATGCGCTGAAAACCATTGGTCTCATGAATGCAACAAAGACAGAACAACACCTCCAAAATGCTGTAATTTCTACACCGGCCACACAGCCAACTATACTGGGTGCGAGACCCGTCCCAGTAGAAGGAGCCCTCGGGCAACATCAAATTCGACGCCTAAACTTGCTCACCGATTAGTGTCATTAATCAACGAATTACAGGAATTGCACAAAAAAGAAGAAGTGCTCCGCCTTCTGCGGGGATCATCGGGGAAACATCTCAATCCCAGTGAGTTCTATTTTTATTTTCAAGAATCTCAAGTTAAATTCACTGAACTTTTCACAGCAGACTTTTAATTAAGTTAAATTAAATTACATTAATATTTATTTTCTGATAATATAGCCAATTTATGCATACATATTTATCAACTTATGCACGATAAATTCTTCTGAAAATTCTATTGTATTTAATGAGCAATACTTCTCTGATAAAATATATTTACTGCATTTTCTCCAAATATGTTGTTATTTTATCATGTATCAAGGTATGATTTATCTATATTCATCAATTATGTGTTTCATTTTTCAAAAATCAATTATTTTACATACAAATCATGTTTTATCTTTATTTTTAATTTAAGTCTACAATCAATATTTCTAATGTTATATAAAACCGTCTATTTGACATATTGAATTCTTTCATTAATTTATTATTTCTCATGCAAACGGCTCGATTTTTTATGGCAACCACAATGTTTACCAAATCAATGTATTTTACCTTACTGTATTGTTAATGATGTATGGGATAGGGGCCTCTTTGAGGCCCAGGTGCCCCGTTTATTTAAATAAAGGAAAGGAAAGATCTTTTAATTCTCTAAGAGAAGTAATGATTTTGAAAAAGAAATTTCTACCACATAATACGTTTTTTTTTTAAACAGCTATAAATGAGAAGGTAGGTGCCAACCTGTTTAAATGCTTTTAAAATCTGTATTTGCATTTCAATTCATTAGAGAAAGTATTTAATTTCGAAACGAAAGTATTGTTTCTGATCATTTATCTAGAAAATATTTGAAGCAAAATATTATATCATTAACATAAATGTCGGGGAAAAAAAAGCTTTCATAAGTTGATTATAAAACAAAACAAATAAAGTCCAAGAGAGACTTACTTACTCCGGAAAAAAATATAGTTTTTTTCAAAAAGAGGAAAAAGTATGTTCTTTTTTTCAGAATGAATAAAATACGTTTTTTTCTTGTTGCAGTCATCGCATTGCATTTGGATTTCAGCCAACCGAAAAGATTAAAGAAATACATTATTGAGTAGTGCTCATTTAATAGAGTCTATTACTTATTCTGTCACTTGCTGTGCCAATATTCTTCTGTTTATACGAAAATAATTCTTAGTTATATACCAAGAAAAATAAACATATAAATATTCTCTCAATTGTTGGCAATTGCTCTTTTACCGTTTAGCAGAAACATAATTTAAATATTGGTGTAATTTTTTTCCAATCCGAATTTTTCATTTTAAATTTATTTTTAAACTCTATAAAATGTTTTGAACTCAACATTAAAAGTTTTTGACAATCTTAATGATTAATGAAAAACATTTTTAAGTAGTGTTCATTTAATAGAGTCTATAATTTATTCAGTCTGTTGCTGTGTTATTATTCTTCTGCTTACGCGAAAATGATTCTTACTTATAGAACAAGTGGAATAAATGCTTTAATTTGAAATTCTATTTAAATATAATTGTTAGAAAAAAGACAATTATTTAAAGGAATAAAGCTACTTAAAATTTGTGCATAGGAACAGAAGTAAATCTTATTAATTCGAGCAGTAGCACGTGTAAATTAGCCAACCAATAATTAGGAACAAAACTGTAAAATAATTTCGATGAATAAAATGTTTTATAATTTTAAAGTTTCACTTACAAAAAGTCAACGAAGAGGAAAATTTTACACATGAATACAGCTATTATCTAGTAAAGTATTACAAATAATTTTATCATAGCAGTCGAAACCAACATACCAAACATTCATTTAATTGCACTTGTTTAAAATAAAGCGAGAGTTAATTTCATACTTTGTTGAGTTTCAAACTTCATTAACCTGCGCAATAAATTAAATTTTGTAGAGATACCTTCATCACTTTCGCATTCGAACAATTCATTTTAGTAATGTGAATGTTGCTTACGCATAATAGAGCATGAAGAAGGCTGCTAGTAATGTAAATAAAACTTTTAGATATTTTAATTATTGAAGATTTTATCATAATTTCCATAGTTGTGCTTCATAATTAGCACTTAGAGTGTTTCAATAACTTTCCCTGTTTGCTGCTTACACGCAGGACCATCACCTCCTACATTAGAAATCCTCCACATGGTTTTTTATACGTACTTTGCGCAGACTATTTAAAATGTGAACCAGTGGTGTGCATGAAATTAAATTCTATATTAAAAGTAATTAAGAGAAATTTATCACTTACATTTGAAAATTGAATCTGTAGTGGTTGACAAGTAAATAAGACAAATCAATTATACTCATAAATTAAAAAAAAATTATAGACATATATTTGCTACCACTTTCTTAGTTTTACTAATTTTTTTATTAAATGGCTCTTTCGTTAATTGGTTTGCCTTTATAGTGGTCTGATCGGACTACCTAAAAGAAACCGTGTGAAGGCTTTCAGTTATAGGAGGCGTTGGCTGGACACACATAACACAATAATGAAATCTTACCTATATGAAAATGTGGTAACTCATCTGATTAAATTAAACATATAATTTATGCATTTAACTAAGTTTAATTTCATTATATTATAAGGATCAAGAAGTCCCCTTTCCACCAGGCTAACCGTGGGATATTTTTGTAGTTTTCCTCTCCCTGTAACGCAAATGTGGTTTAGCTCTGTCAAAAAGTTCTCCACGAAGGCAAATTTCTCCCAATACTTCATCCAAGAGTTCCCTTATCTTCTGGATCGGTTTTAAAATTGCAAGACTACGGAGTTGAACATTGGTAATTGTAAAAGTTGTCTAGAACCAAATATTAAGTTGGCTGTTGAAAGACAATCATAAAAGAAAATAGTTTAAGCATGCTTAAAGAGAGCCGGATGTTTATCTTGTTGTGTTTCAAGTAAAGGTGAGAGGTGAATTAGGAATTTGCCTACATGAATGCTTTAATACTTATTTCACTACTATTAGAAAAAAAGTTTTTTCGAAGCACGTAAAACCAAAAGGATGTGAAAGGTGTAGATTGAGAAAAAAATCTGTTCCACTCATTTTTACCATTTCTGACATACATTTATTGAAATAATACCATACTGAAACAGTGGTAAAAAATAGGTAGGGGTTTTATCTGTTATGAGTTATCTATAAAACTAAATATATTTAAAAATCCAATTGAAAAATAATAAAAAAAAAGATTTACAGTTCCATTTTAACGTCACACTGGCACATTAAAAAGGTTTATATGCGTTATAATTATTCCTTTGCAAATAAAAAATGGAAAAAGGTAATAAGAGTACAGATAGAGAATTATGCTAAATAATTTAATCAATTAATTTTTAACAAATATCATTTTTAATCAGAAAATTATTCTACTTACATGTTTGTCCAATTTTATAAGAATCATCACTATCTAATACTTCAACAACAGGCTCCACTTTAAACCTAGCTTGAGAGTCATTATTGTTGTGATATGACACTGCGTAATTAAACGCTGTTTGCATTTCTTCAGAGCCAGGAGTAAAAATAGCACCTAATAAAAATAAAAATAAATATTATTATCATCATTATAAGCTTTCTAAAGTGTTTTGATATTCATAATTTTTCAATTATCTCATTAAGAAGATGCGTGCAACATGGATAAATATTAAAATAACTTTTGTTTAACACTAGGTTTACGGACGTTTCTTATATACCTGTCTCTACGAACGCACGTCAATTTGACGCATGAACGAATACATATAACAGCAATTACAGAGATGCCAACTTGCTCCGGAAAGCAAATATATATTTTAAAGTGGTATTTTATCAATTGTGATTCTTGGTTTAGTAAATTCAATTTAGAACATTTTTATCAACTACTATTTCTAAATAATTCGTAGGCTTGCATAATTCACCACTTTTTATTTGCGAAATTTACTTAGTAGTTATTTGCCGTTTTTTTTATTATTTTGGCGTGTCCGGAGCAGTTGGCATCTCTAAACTTAGAAAGGCTGGTACGTAAATGCGACTGTCGGAGCAAAAGAGTTAATAATTAAGTAACAGTACTCGGAAAATCAATCTACAATTCCGCAAAAAAATCCTCTAAAAAAAGAAGTTTGGAGCATAGAAAAAAAAGTTTTTCAGATTTACTTTTGATTGACATATTTTTGTTTTTAGCGTGCTTTTGTAGGCGGAGTCGTCACGTTCTTTCAAAATGAAAATTAACAAAGAAAAATGTGTGCTACCACTTAAACTTTTTTTTCAAAAAAAAAAAAAAAAAACTTCATTTGAAGAGAAAAAAACCCTAGGGACAAAATTAGGTTCCTATTTCGGTTAGTTCATACCCTCCAACTTATGAGGATTTTGAAAATAATTCTTTCTAGTGGTAGCGAACCAAAGTAGAAATTTTTAAAGCAAATGGATCTCTCATAAAACTTTTATCAGAACNAAACGTCGATTAATCGACGGCCGGTCGGTATGCGCTGAGAACAAAACGTCGATTAATCGACGGCCGGTCGGTAAAGTGTTAAGACATTAAATTTGCTACCGTCAGAAAAGAAGATTTCTGAAACTACTGAAATTCCGCAGCAGTTGGAGGGTATGAGTATAATGATAAATTAAAACTTTTTACCTGTTACATATTTTGCTTCTTTTTTTATAGGCTTAGTTAGACAAAACTACTTTTCTACATAGATTTCCTTTTTCACAGATTGAAGAAATCTGTCAAAAATCATATGTTAACCATAACCTACTAGTAGTATTGTATAGTTTTTATAGTTTTTATATAAAATAAGGTAAATTACGAAAAAAATCGAAAAATTTCCTATTCTGATTAAATTTTCTGATTTAAAGTAATCTTGAAAATAAAATCGTATGAATTTGAATCAAAAACATTGACTTAGCTTTCACATTTGTTACAAAGTAATTGTTATTGGAATGAAAAGAAATAAACATGGTTAATGTTTGTACCTTTTGCAATCATGGCACTTATGTCAGGTTTTATTGTCTCAGTAAAAGTGTAAATATCACAGAGAAAGACAAACTGCTTCGATTTGAATGAAAGCCTTAGATTCAGCGTTAATCTATTGAAATTGATTTTTTCTCGACTTACAACAACATTTTATTATCAAGTAAGACTTTTTTCTACTACTAATGCAGAGATGCCAACTTGATCCGGACAGCAAATATATATTTTAAAATGGTAGTTTATCAATTGTGATTGTTGATTTAATAAATTAAATTTAGTAGATTTTTATCCACCACTATTTCTATATAATTCATAGGCTTATATAATTCACCATCTTAGAGAACTTATGTCCTTCCTATCCGACGGAGTTTTGCATACCTGCCAACTTTTAATTCCTTCAATTATGGTTTTTCCCAGTGGTATTAAAACGGAATTTCAATTTTAAGCAACGAAATACGTTGTAACTGAAAAAACTTGAGCTGAACAAGGTGAGAGTAACGCATAATAATATATATGCATAAGATTTTTAAAAATAGTGGTGATCAAAATCATTCAAAAATTAAGTTTATAAAAGAAAAAATAGCTTATAATTACTACCACTTTAAAGGTAAAAATAAAATTTTACGCCAAATGCGTAAAAGTTGGCAGGTATGGTTTTGTCCCGTAAATTTTGTAAATAGCTGTAAATACTTGTAAATAATTTTGCGCATTTATTATGTATTTCTCCTTTTCCCTAAGGCTATGTGGCTACTGTGCACCTGAGAAGCTCGGGGGTATGACCTCGAAGGGAGGCGAGGCAGTCTGCCACAAAAAATCTTCTCTCTCTCCTAAACTTGTTTGCTCAATCTCACTACTTCATTTTAATTTTCTCTCAGTAAAAGATACTGAACCCCAACTTTCACCTTTCAGTTGCGCTTCGGCGATTTATTATTTATTTCCATTCAGATGAATTAGTTAGAGCCCCTAGCGGGGCTGATGCTAAGATAACCATCACATATGAGTATGAGCACTTATGTCATGCTATACCTTTCAAAAAGCAAGCAAAAACAGTCAAATATTTGCAAAATTTATTTTGTACTTATTTACCGTTTTTAAACAATTTTTTCCCGTCCGGAGCAGTTGGCATCTCTGCTAATGCTAATTTTGTCCGCAATACCATTTCTTTTGATATGTACCGTTTGGCCACATGGGTGAAAGCGGGAAGGAAAAGAAGAAAAACTGGTAGTAAAACCATTTCAGTTAAAACTGCTTTTTTGGAGAAGTAAATCTATTCTCTTCTATTAAAAAATATCTACTTTTTCTTTAGAAAAAAAGGCATATTCATATGCATACTATAATTGCAAGAAAACTTTCAGTAGCTACAGAAATTAAATTTTTCTGGTAAAAATGCTAGAATGAAATGTTTTTCGTACCAGTTTTTTGCTCTTTTCCGTCTTGGTGTATGGCCCGTGTCACACTGATAGAACACGTCTTTTTTTTAAAAAAAAGAAAAGCAAATCGACTGTTAGTATCGAATGGATACTACAGCTGACTAAACATGTAAAAAGTGGTGATTAATAAAAGACACAAACCTATTGAAAGTGATTAAAATTAGCAACTTTTCTAGTATGTATCTTTTAGTTTATTACTGAAGGAGATTGCAGAAACATAGCTGCCAACTCTTCCGGTTTTCCAGGAAGATTTTATTTTCATATTTAAAGGACTAGCGAAGTTCATGTTATTTCACAAAACTTTCTGAATTACAATAATAATTTTAAATCAGTTTGACCACCACTACATATAAATAATTACAACAAATATATAAAAGCATATTACAGACATGCCAACTTGCTCCGGACGGCAAATAAATATTTTCAAGTGGTAGTTTATCAATTGTGATTTTTGGTTTTAATAAATTCAATTTAGTAGATTTTTATCCACCACTATTTCTAAATATTTTGTAGGCTTATATACTTCACTACTTTGTAATAGTTATTTCATGCTATACCTTTTAAAAAGCAAGCAAAAACAGTCAAATATTTTCAAAAGTAGTTTGAAGTTATTTACCGTTTTTTTAATTATTTTGGCGTGTCCGGAGCAGTTGGCATCTCTCATATTAGTCCTTACGATAGTGAATTTCAACTTGATTTAAATATAAATATATTTTTGAGGAAGATAGTTTTTTGGTAATTGTTTTACTACCACTTGGAAAATCCATTCTAGAAAAGAGTGAATGTTGGCTGGTATGCAGATATTTTTTTTTGCATAAATATGAATAATTTTCAATGTATGTCATGTTGGTAGTTACTATTGAATAATTAAGTAAATTAAACATGTATTGAGTTTTCCCCACTTGTTAAATTTTTAGTCGTCTGTAGTACCCCTGACATTGCACATTTTGTTTTGGAAGGAATATTTTGTTCCAATGTCAAATTCTACGAGATATTAAATTGACTACATTTCTTTCTTATAATTTAACAAATACTACTTTTTTTTTAATACTGCAGCACATCAGTAACTCAATAACAAAAAGAAGACCGACAGTCTTACTTAGGAATGACACAGATACCTAAAAATGTAGAAAGTGTTAAAAACGTAATTCATTTTTATTTATTTAATTCAATAATCATTCAATGGTAACTGCCATCATGATGTACATTGCAAATTAGATATTTTCAAGCATATAACTGAAGCGGTTAGTACAGTGGTGAAGGGGGTATGCAACATTTCAGCGAAAATAAGCTTCTTGTTGATTTTGGAATATCAATCACCGATTATCAAGTACTAGGCAATTTTCTAGACTGACTAACGAAGAGAATCCAACGATTTGGAAGCAATTAAAGCAATCTTTTCACAATTGACTCAGTTTTAGTTTTTCTCAAAAGTGCAGATTTGTAACATACCTCTTTTAAACATTGACCGTATCAATTAGAGATAATGCAAGCAAGATAAAAATATAGCTTGCATTCACTTTCAATAGTAATATGAAAGACATGTACTAAAAAGGTTACTAATTTTAATCTCTTTTAATAGTTTTTTAGTTTTTTATTAGTTACCACTTTTTACAATTTTAGGTGCCATTGGGACCCCTGCATACTTTAAGAGCTAGTAGAATGTAGAATAAAAGTTCTTTCAACATCAATTTAAAAGTTACAGAGAAATTTTCAAATGAAATTGTAGCATTTTTTTAGTATGGTAAGTATCTTAAATAAACAATACAATTCGAGTCATACAAAAATAAGTAATGGAATACTATTAATTTGGATCTGAAATTAGCTAGAGTGACAGTTTGCATTCGAGGTTCTTTCAGAGGTAAAAAAAAATTGAAAGCAACCACTAAAAGTATACAGGAGGAATATTCATTATTTACACGCCAACCATGTAATATCTGAAGGCGACCAAATAGTCATAAAATTTGTAAAGGCTTTTAGACGCCGTAGATGTCTTTTCCCAGTGATATATTGGATCGTGTCATATATTCATCACGATTTCTGATGAAAATAAAGAAAAATAAAAGGAAAAATGAAAGGATACTATGATCATGAACTAGAAATAAGTTGCTGCGACCACAGTGCCTATAAAATCTAACGGAGTTTATACTAAGTAGACTGCAATGAGATTTTGATTGCAAAGGGTTACCTAATTAAATCAAATAAAGTCCTAAACCAAAGCATCTATCCAAACATTGTCCAACGCAATTACTTACCTTAAAAAGCAACATTGAAATTCCAAGAGACAACCGAGCGTCTCTAGATGAAGGTTATAAATCGACCAGACACTCTAACCAGACGCTACAAGTTTGAGATAATTAATAATAGTGTATAACAATATATAATAGTGGTAATCATGTAGGAAAAAAATAATTATATGAAGTTAACAATTTATATAATTATTTCCTTTTCCTTATGGTGAAAACTAATCTACAGCTTACGTTTTAATACAGTATATACCGATGCCACTTCTTAATGAATAAAACAGGCTAAAATTAATTATACTAAAATTAAAGTAGCTAAAATTAGAATAAAATTAAATAAAATATAATTTATTTTGAGGAAATTCAAAATATTTTTTCTAATTAAATATTAGTACACATACTTGATTTCCCGGATAACCGATTGCTACTGTGTTTGAAAAATATATTATAGAGTGGAAACAATTATAAACTACAGCTCTTGAAAATTTTGATAATTTTGCAAGCATTTTAAATGCCTTACAGAGATAGATCTGGAACAAAGTGGGTTTCATATAAACTTCTTAATTATTTGCATGCAGTGAGGAAAATAATTTTAAATCAAGGTTTCAAAACAATAAATAATACATAAAGACATAAAATTAGCTACAATTGGAAGAAATTTTCTCAAAAAGCACAGAAGGTAAGCAGCCCTGTGCTTCTGTGGATCATAATGTTTGTTTTAGTATGAAATCTTTTAAGCTATACAAGAATGCGAACTAAAACAAATTTTAAAGGATAGACAAATAAGAACTGAAAATAATACAGAATTTGGGTTATTATGCCAACAATTTAATGGACTCAACCTGGTATAGCTGGAACCACGTAAACGTGTATATTAGCCATCGTATTATTTATATGTAGTGTGAGTAAATACACTTTAAGCCATATTTACTTACCAAAATTATACATAAAAACACAAATTTTCCACCGCTATATATGCCTACAAAAACGAGGTATCTCTGAATATATGGTTCATTTATTGACATACATAAGTATGTCAATAAATGAACCATATTAAGGACTTTCGTGTTAAATACAAAAAACGACTTATAAATCGGAAACTGAAAAGATCATGTAGACAAACAGTGAGCAAAAAAGAGATAAAAACAAAGCAATGATCAGGAGTCGATGGGATATGAACCCGCTATCTTCAACCTTAAGAGTGCCGAATGTATGGTGTTTCAAGATTGAAATAAAGATTTTTATAATGCAATATGCTATGGGTAATACAAATTTTTTGTTTATTCTTGAAAAAATGTCTATATGGGATTGCATGACATACATACTATACAATATCAATTATACAGTAATATTACTATAACATGTAACTAAGATTAATGTGTTTCGTATTGGGTTTGTGATGCGACGAAGAAGCCAAAATTATGTTATAACCGCAATATAACTGAGAAATAATATCTCATTTTATTTCAGTTCAAATTTTTAAAAAAATATAACAAATTGGCTTTTCGCGTCATTTTTTAAACGGAGGTAAAAGTAGTAAGATGTGTATGAAAATGTAACACAACAGAGATTAAAAAATTCGAAGCACGACGAAAAATTCTTGGGGGTTGCGTGAATTGAACCTAAAAAATTGCATACCTGCTAACTTTTAATTCTTTCGAGGATGATTTTTCCCAGTGGTTGTAAAATGGAATTTAAATTACATATCTGCCAACTTTTAATCCTTTCAAGGATGATATTCCCCAGTGGTAGTAAAATGAAATGTAAATTACAATTTTAGGCAGAAGCATTTGCTGTATTATGAACAAGCTTATGCGGATTACTAGAACAGTATTACATATTAATGTATATGCTTAATTTTTTTAAAAATAGTGGTGAATTAAAAATATTATAAATTAAGTTTACAAATGCAAGGAATATATAGAAAGCATACATTTTACCACCACTTTAAACATAGAAATAAAATTTTACACCAAATGCGTAAAAGTTGTCAGGTATGAAATTACAATTTTAGGCAGAAACATACGCTGTATTTTATAATAGCTTATGCAGACAACCTCAAAAGTATTACATATTAACATATATGCTTAATATTTTGTAAAAATAGTGGTGGTCAAAAAAATTATAAATTGAGCTTATGAATGCAAAGAACATTTAGAAAGCATACATTTTACTACCACTTTAAATATAGAAGTAAAATTTTACGTCAAATGCGTAAAAGTTGGCAGGTATGAAATTGTCATGTTTTAATGTTGCCAAATGGCGATTCGTTTGTTACTCGCAGTTCTATTTGGTATTAAGTTTGAATTTTAAATAGAATTATTAGCCAAATATGTAAAGCTATAAAAAACGAGTAAGAAATGATTGTTAAAGGTACTCGATTAAATAATTTAAAAAATGAAATTCAAAAGAAAATGGACAAGGTCTTATTTAAATTTAATGTAGAGGCGCTTTAAAAATAGGCATATTTTAGGTTTAAGTGAATAAATATGTCGAGATATTATTTCAATGCAATAATATGCATATGCTTATTGATATGAAATATACATATATTTTTATACTTTGTATATAAGGAGTGCATTATTTAGACTTTTGATAATATTATGAGTAGAATTATTTAATGAATTAACAATAGTGATGAATATTTAATGAATAATGAATATTATGATAATTAATAATGTACGATAATGAATATTTAATGAATAAACAAGGCACTGAAAACTTATCTAATAATAAATATTTCTGCAAGAACTTAAAATTTAATAATGAAGACATTGCCTTGTAACATAATTTTTATTCAATAAGAACATGCACTTTTATTCTATTATTTCCAACTTCACTACAAAACATTTTGCCTTTCAATTTACTCCATTTTATGATTATTTGATTTTAAATTATTCAATTCCCTTACAAGAGACTGAATGAGAGGACGAAAAAGTAAGAAAAAAAAATTGAAAGTAATTTCGAAAGGACTTATGTTCTTTTTCTTGTTAAAGCCACCCCTAACAAGTTCGTTCCTTTAACCCTGAACACTCCTCTTTTTCTCCAACAGAAGCTCATGAATATGTAATTGTTTCAACCCAATTGATAAAGCAACGTGTTTTTGTAACCTTTTCTTTACTTTTTCATTGCAACTCAATAGGATGCTGGTTCTCTGAAATGCGTTAATCGCATTTAAATTTCAATAAATGGTTAATTTATGTTTATTATTTACTTTTCTACATTTATATATTCCCTGCTAGAGGTTAATGTCAAGTTACAACAAATTTATAATTTAATTTTACTATGAAACAGTTTTGATGACGTGGTCAACACCCGATCTGTTATCTACTTCTATCTTACACTTAAAATTAACACGTTGAATGCCGTGGGGGTCACCGGTGACCGGCAAAGCCAAGATTATGGGAGACCCATAATTCGAGGAAATTTTAATTTTTTTTTTATTGTTATCGTTACTAAAATGGTTTGAACAAATTAATGTAATATAGAACACACAAGAGTAGTTTTATTTATATACACAGAGATGCCAACTTGCTCCGGACAGCGAATAAATATCTTCAAGTGATAGTTCATTAATTGTGATTCTTGGTTTAATAAATTCAATCTAGCAGATTTTTATCCACCACTATTTCTAAACAATTTGTTGGCTTACATAATTCGCCACTTTTTTTTCAGACATGTCACGCTAAACCTTTTAAATATTAGCAAAATCTGTCTAATAATTTCAAATTTTGTTTGTTATTTACCGTGAGGCAGGGCGAGCAAGCCATGTAAAATTAGCGTGGCATTCAATGTGTTTACAAATTTCCACATTATATAACATTTATATTACCGAGTTTCTATTTCTAAATAATGTTATAATATCATTATGCTGACCAGTATTCCATGAAGTTTCTAGTAGTTGAAGTAAAAGTTTCTCAAATAACATTTGAAAACCCAATATTTTACCTTTCCAATTATTTATTTAAGAAAATATGTTAGGTATGTCAGCAAGAAAATTCTGCTATTAGAATACTGAATTAAAAGAAATTAAGATATTTCGAAAAACCTTTCAGAAAATTAATTCCGAGATATTTAGATACACTTACCGGGGCTCTGATCAACTTAAATATAGTTGGAACTTTAAATTCTTTTAGTTTATACAGGGGATGATCAAAATAATTTAAAAACTTCTATACTTACTCTTTGTAAACAATTTCTTTTTTTTTTGCAACAAACGTTTTTAAAAATATTTCATGGCAATTCTGATGTCACAATTCGAAACTTTATGCACGAAGCTTTTAGAAATGATGTAATTTTTGTCCATGTAAAATTTGGAGTGACCAAAACGAATGCTTGAAGTTTGAGCTTTATTACGTTTTGTTTGTCTTTCTAGCTTTAATCCCAGCAAATTCAAAATCATTCCATAGGAATGTTTTTTTTACTACAGTGGTAATGAAAAAATAAATCAGCAATTAATTCCGAACCTCATTTTGGTCAATGAAAATTTTGCATTGGTGAAAGAGACACCATTCTAAAAGTTTCAAGCATGATCTTTCAAACTATGCCATCAAATTTGATACGCAAAATCTTCCAAGAAAAAAAAAACGTTTGCTACTGAAATTTTTTTTTACATAAAGTTAGTATACTTGTGTTTCCATAGTTTCGATCAACCCCTGTATATTTGATTAACATATATCAATTGTATTTTACTTCCACAAGATTAATAGGATTACCAAAACCTGCAAAAATTTAAAACGTGGTACTTGACTGCAGAAAAGTTTAGAAAAATTTTGCATACAATTCATCACAAAAAAATCACGATTTTTCCTTCTTAAATGAAAGCAAATAAAATAGCATTTTTACCTCTTGTTAACAAAATTGATATTAGTGTTCAATTTCTGGTGAGAACCATACCAACTCCTTATTACTTCGGTCATATTTATTTATTTATTTATTGGCACTGAATACTCGTATTACCGAACGTCAGAAAATGACGAAAGTGCTACTCTTTAATGTTACCCGGTGGGCACCTGCTAACCTAAGTCATGGAAGCAAGCAGCATTACTCACGTCACACTACTACAAATTCCCGATCATAGAATGAGCTAGATTCCCGCATCACACAGAGCATCATATAAGGAAACATCTATGCCCTGAGCGGGATATGAACCAGCAACCAATGGCTTCGTAGTCAGTTACGCTGACTGCTTTGCTGCCTGGCTGGTCCTTAGACGAAGCGATAATCAATATTAACAGAAAAATGTGATAACTAAATTATTCCATTAACAAATTATTTGAAGCTAAGATGAAAGTTGACAAAAAAGTGATTTGGTTTTTTCGCTGACTCTCGCTACCCAGTATTCATTCTCCATCCCTGTTATCTGTGTCCTCTTTTTATCTACGAACATTTAAGTTTTTTGCAAAAAAATTGTTCTATGAAATAAAATGGAATATTTTAACAAATTTTATCGTAAATTTTTATCAGATTTAAGATCTTTAACCTAGATGTTTAACTGGCTTTTTATACATATTTTTGAATTGTTTTTGTGTAGTGGAATGCAAAATTGTTTCGATTCCTATTTAATAAAATAATAGTACATTAAACCTTCCAATAGGAATGAAAATTCGGTACATCTGTACATCTGTATCCGTTGGTGGATATGGCAATATAGAGCAAAACAATAAGGGGAAAGCAAGTTTAGTAAAATGTTTATAGATTTTGTAAATAAAATGATAGCTTTAAAAGCAGATTCTGTGGTTGAGAAAAAGCATGTAAACACTTCCACACTGACTTATTAAAACAAATTTTTTTCTTTTAGAAGCAAATGCTTAGAAAAATTAAAAAAAAAAAAAACGGTTGGCATAATTTTTTTTGGAACAACAATCAAACATGTCTTTTTGTTCAATAGACTCGCCCTCTTCTTCTCTGCTTTGTTTGATTTGAAAAGTGTCTTCCTGCAATATGCATGCTTTTAGCATTCATCTTTGATAAGCTTTATGGCTTTCATCTTTCCGAAAATAACGATTAAGGGTGGCGCTTACGGAACACCCTATCTACCAGTGAATAAGATACGTAGTTTATATACAAATGCCCATATAAACTACGTATTTGTATATAAACGTACTTGGCTTCATACGTAGTTTATATACAAAATCACAATATTCCAGAATTGTTTTGAGCAGTGTATAAAAGTCCCGAAAAACATACTTAAAAGTTTTTAAATGGTAGGCAGGTCTCTTTTTTTGTTTTTTATTTTTTAAGTAGAAAAACGGGAAGGCATTATTTAAAAAAATTACAACGGTAACTTTCTAAAATTCCTTATTTCTTTGGTTTCGTACCTTTATTCTTTTTATTTACTTCATTTATTACTTTTATGTTAGTTGTCATACACATGGAGTTGATTTGAAAGAATAATAACTTGATAGTAAAATTTAAGATAAATTTGAGAAATTATCTAAACTAATTAATGCTACGTAGTTATTCCATACGAGATTAAGTGGTGTATCTGCAGTTTTGTCATTAAAAAGTGATTGATTGTGAGAAATTGCAACATTAATTAATCATTTACTCTTCGCAGTAAAAATATTAAAATTTTAATTTAAGACTATGCCAGTAATTGGACAATTTATGCATGTCTGAGGTAAAATTAAATATTGTATCTAATATTATCAATTCATCTTGAGCAAATTTAGTATTAGAATTTAAAGTCATGGAAACTTTTATTTATGTATTTAAGTTTGTGAAAGTTAAGAATGTTAAGTTGTGAAGATTTTATGAAATTTAAAGGCGGAAGATATTAATATTTTTTTAAATTTATTTATACTTTCGTTGCAAGCCTGTACAATAATTATTGACTCATAAAAAATTAAATTATACTCATTGAACTTTATATTAGTTTTTTAAATTATTAAAGAATTAAAATCCATTGATAAATAAATTGAGTTTATAAAGCTTTTTAAAAATTCCTTTCTAAAAAATTATATTCGTATACTAAAGTTAAAGTAGGAGTTATTTTAAATAAAGGGTTAATATTTTATAATTGTCAAATTATTAAAATTTCATCACACACATAAATTAGTTGACAATAATATCGAAGATAATTCCACAATTCTTATAACTCGGAAATGATATGTAAGAAAACAATATAATTTTATTATTTGACAGTAATCTAGAGAAGAGTTACATAAATTAAATTATTTGATAGTGACACGAGGGAGAATTGTGTAATTTAAGTTATTTAACTACGATATAGAGGAGAGTAGCTTAACTTATATTTGAGAATGCTGTAAAGGAGAGTTAAATAATATGCAGAATTCACATTACTTGGAAAAGATGTGTAGGCGAATAACTTAACCCTATTATTTGGCAGTGATATCAAAGTGAGTTGTATAAACTGAATTTGGTGGCAGTGGCATGGATGAGAGTTGCATGATTAATTTATTTAGCTTTGATATGAAGAAGAAATGCGTAATTTAAATTGTTTGAGAATGATATAGATGAGAGTTGCATAATATTCAGAATTCACGTTACTTGGAAAAGATGTCTAAGAGAATAACTTGATCTCATTTTTTGATAATGAAATGAAAGGGAATTGCATAAACTGAATCTGGTGGCAGTAGCATGGAAGAGAATTGCATTATTTAAGCTATTTGGCTTTAATATGGAGGAGAGAGGAGTAATTTAAATTGTTTGAAAATAATATAGATGATTGTTGCATAATATTCAAAATTCACGTCACTAGGAAAAGATGTTTAAGAGATTAACTTGATCTCATTATTTGATATTGAAATGAAAGGGAATTGCATAAACTGAATTTGGTGGCAGTAGCATGGAGGAGAATTGAATTATTTAAGCTATTTGGCTTTAATATGGAGTAGAAATGTGCAATTTAAATTTTTTGAAAATAATATAGATGAGAGTTGCATAATATTCAGAATTCACGTTACTTGGAAAAGATGTTTAAGAGAATAACTTGATCTCATTATTTGATATTGAAATGAAAGGGAATTGCATAAACTGAATTTGGTGGCAGTAGCATGGAGGAGAATTGCATTATGTAAGCTATTTAGCTTTAATATGGAGGAGAGATGAGTAATTTAAATTGTTTGAAAATAATATAGATGAAAGTTGCATAATATTCAGAATTCACGTTACTTGGAAAAGATGTTTAAGAGATTAACTTGATCTCATTATTTGATATTGAAATGAGAGGGAATTGCATAAACTGAATTTGGTGGCAGTAGCATGGAGGAGAATTGCATTATTTAAGCTATGTGGCTTTAATATGGAGTAGAAATGTGCAATTTAAATTTTTTGAAAATAATATAGATGAGAGTTGCATAATATTCAGAATTCACGTTACTTGGAAAATATGTTTAAGAGAATAACTTGATCTCTATATTTGATATTGAAATGAAAGGGAATTGCATAAACTGAATTTGGTGGCAGTAGCATGGAGGAGAATTGCATTATGTAAGCTATTTAGCTTTAATATGGAGAAGAGATGAGTAATTTAAATTGTTTGAAAATAATATAGATGAGGGTTGCATAATATTCAGAATTCACGTTACTTGGAAAAGATGTTTAAGAGAATAACTTGATCTCATTATTTGATATTGAAATGAAAGTGAATTGCATAAACTGAATTTGGTGGCAGTAGCATGGAAGAGAATTGCCTTATTTAAGCTATTTGGCTTTAATATGGAGGAGAAATGTGAAATTTAAATTTTTTGAAAATAATATAGATGAGAGTTGCATAATATTCTGAATTCACGTCACTTGGAAAAGATGTGTAAGAGAACAACTTAAACTCATTATTTGAAAGGGAATTACGTAAACTAAATTAGGTGGAGGTAGCAAGGGGGATGCCTGCTTTATTTAAGTTATTTGACTTTAGTATGAATGATAATTGTGTAATTTATATTATTCGAGAATGATATAGAGGATAGTTGTAGATATGAAAGAAAAAAAATTTCACGTTAGAATTCACGCTACTTGGAAAGATGTGAAAGAGAAGCACTTAATCGTATTATTTGACTATTATATGAACGTGAGTTACATAAACTGTTGATTGTGGTATGGAGAAGAGTTCCATACATGGCTGAAAGCCCTTATATAGCAGGACGGAAAAGTGCAAAAACTGGTACGAAAGACATTTTATTTAAGCATTTTTCGGAGAAAAATAAAATATCTGTAACTATCAAGATTTCTTTTATAATTTTAGTCTATATATAAAACTGCTTATTTTCCAAGGATAAAGTCGATATTGTTGAATAGTTTTAAAAAGAATAAGTTAACTCCTCCCGAAAACTAGTTATAACTGAAATGGTTTTACTACCAGCCATTCCTCTTTTCCGTCTCGCTTTCACCCCTGGTTCCATAATTTGAATTATTTGACCATGATAAGGTGGGGTTTGCATGTGTGATAGTTGCCCTATTTAAGTTACTTGGCTTTGACATGGTGGAGGTATGCATTTTGAATTATTTTACTGTAATAAATATGTGATTTGCTTATTTTGAGTTATTTGGCAAAGATGTGGAGAGGTATGATAAAAAAGGAAGTTCCGGAGTTTAAACTATTAACCAATGACATAAGAAGAGTTGTATACATTTTTACATTGTTTTGGAAATTATATATAAGAGAATTATTTAATAATATTATTTAACAGCTACATGACTTTGAGTTACATAAACTGGATTCTTTGACAACGGTAAGGAAAAGAGTTGCATAATTTGGATTATTTGATAATGATATGGATGAGTTACTTATTTTCGAGTTACTTATTTTGAATTTTTTGACATTGCAGAGGAGATTTTCTTTATTTGAATTACTGGATAATGAGATGGTAATAATTTGTATAATTATTGGAAATGATATGGAAATGGGTTGTATAATTTTAGCTGTCAATAAAAATGTTCTAGTTCTATTAATTATTTCTCAAGCTCCATAGGATTATTTGTAGATGTGATCAACTATAGGGGTAAGCAAAATAATTTGCGTACGAGGAAGAGATTTTGCTTGTAAAACATGCCCTGTAGATAATACTTTTAAATATTATCAATTAAATATTCAGTTGAGGAAAAAATTGTATTTGTATTGATAAAGAAAAGGATGTTTAGAATTGTATTGCAGCTGGAGTTAAATATTTTTAAAATTTTCTATCCGTCTATTAATTATATCTATGGGTTACTGAAGTATATTTATTTCCCCAAAAAGATTTTTATACCATATTAAAATACATTAATTAGAACTTCTTTCAGGATTTTCTTTTTACTTGTCTAATTTTTAGTTTTTACGTAGCTAGTTTAAGTAAATTTTTATAGGTCCAGAAAAAAAATCCACAATTTCTGTTGATAAGTCTCCCAAGATACTGCATTTAATATAATTGAAAATTTGCAAAACTGGTGTTTTTGTAGATTTCTTTACCTAGTGAAAGGAAATTTATCGTAAAATAATAGCTTATTTTTTTATTCTTACTTTATTAGTTATTTTCGAAGTTTAATGTATTAGTATTACTACTAAATTACACTGAAAAATAGTTTTCTGAGATTCAGGCAATTTCTTTTACTGATCTTACATATCTTTATCTCCCTGATTTCAAATCGGTAATCGATTTCTTCTTCCAAGCAAAATTTTTTTTCAATAACATTTTCATGAAAGCCGTGAATGCTCAGGGGATATAGTGTTCATCTTCCTAGGAAGTGAACCACGTTCGAATCTCAGCAATGGCTGGTCGATACGAATTCCGCACTCAGGTCGCACTGACCACAGATCATGTGTAAGAGTCCCTTTGTGGTCAGACTGAACATGGAAGGTTTTCGTGGTTTTTTTCTCCCTGAAACGCAAACGTGGGTAAGTTTCATTAAAAAGTTATCCGCGAAGGCAAATTTCTCCCAATACCAGGTATGTCGATCCAGGAGATCTCTCGTCTTCTGGATTGGTTTCAAAATTACAGAGTTACTGAGTTGAATAATAGTAGTCGCAAACCAAAAATTCGGCTGTTAAATAACGATTTCAAAAGAATAATAATTTTAAATTTTTTATTGAAATGCATAAGTTTAAAATCGTTACGTATAATAGGGAGTTGCATAAATGCCGCAATAAATTTCTAGGAGAGTTGGGGCACATGATCATGATTACGATTGCAGAGAAACCCATGTTCGAAAATGTCACCATGCGTTCCTACGAACACTTTCCAATAATAAACCGTTTCTTTTTATGCTTTTAAACATTTCACAATAGGGGATGACCCCTAGACGCGTACAGAGATGTTACCAGAAATGAATTCCTCTGCAATTTTAATTCTTGTGATGTTATCTAACGTCCTTCAAAGTTTGTTGTTGTATTTACAGAACACCCTGTTACATTTAACGTATTAAAAATTGTATATTTCAACAAAAATTAACTAAAAAGGTGATCTAAAAATCTGTAGCCTTAAGAGCAAAACTAATTTCAGAATTAAAATCCCCACATTCGAATTAGGCAGGATCAAGAATTTCCATAAATACAACCAAAAAATTGTACTCTAGTCATTATCTTTATCTAGATAAATAATGTTACTAGACAATGTCTATTAAACACTAGTTACATTTTCTGTGCTATTAATTTACATGATAATAAAGCCGCATTGCAAATTCCTTACAAGGTTTTTTTAAAACCTCTTCATAAAAGTAACAGTGAGCTTTAATTAATTACGAACCTTCAGCATTTTGTAAACTATGTTTTAATTAAAATACGTTTAATTAAAATGACAAGTTTGGACAAAAGTGTGAAAAACCCATATGAAGGTAAAATTTAACATTTCAGTTAAATGACAAAGTATGGGTAAGTGCTTTGCTTGTCTCTCGAATTCGAAAATGGAATGTTTTTAGTCACGGAAAAGAACATTTTTCTCGCTGGAAATTGAATTATAAAATTGCAAAATTCTTATAATGACTGCCCTCATGTTTACTCGTTATTTAATTTCGACATGCCGCAAATCATTTATGAAGGTTTTCACTTTTTCTAATTTAATTTTGACTTTCGAATTCAAAAGATGAAAATGAATTTCGAATAACTGGCAACAGTCAGAAGCGATCTAGAAAATGGAATTCATTATCTCATTCCGCTTGACTGACTTTTAAACGATTTTTGTTTCTTTCTGCACCTTTCAATCAATATTTGTAGAGAAATATTAGAGATAAACTTTGAAAAGAAAGAAAATATTAGTTTCATTAACATAAAGTTATTCTTTTAATCTATCGTTAACTTTGTTTCTTTCATTTCCTACATTCTACAGTAGGATATAGTTTTAGAAAACAAAAATTCATGCTATATTGCATTATGGAAGTTTAAGGAATTCTAAACGTAAAAAGTATTATTTAAACAAACAGTTTCCTTTAAAATATCTACACTCAGAAAAAAAAATATACCGTGTTTCTGGCTCCATGGGTACATAAAAAAGCACGATAATTTTTACCACAACTCTTCCGTAGTCATTTTGGTAAAATTAACAATAGAATATATTTTTTTAAAATATAATTTGTTTTTTTCGTATAATATTATTTTATAATAAAATTTGGTAAAATTTTGTTTTAAAATATATGGTAAAATTCAATAAATGTGGTAAAATTTGGTAATTTTATTATGATACCTTACGTCATGGTTTAATAAACATTTATTCGGTTTAATTAACTTTTCAGTTTCTTTAAAAAAAAAAATTCTGCTATATGTGTGGAAATAAGATGCATAATTTTGAAAACCAGAACTTCCAGTGAAGCATTATTATATGAACGAAAAATTACCAATTGAAGTTTTTAAATATTGTGCAATTTTTTGGTTTTTACTACCAGAAATAGGTTTTTTTTTATTTATTTCTTTCATCTGAAATGTCTTTACTATAAAGTGTGGTAAGTTTTCCAGAATATTCTTTTTTTCGTAGGTAGACTGGAGAGGCCAGAGCACCTAAGGTATTTTAGTAGGTACTTAATAACTCCAATTAGGTTTTATTGCAAGGTACCCTTTGGTGGTTATAAGGTATACCAGTTTCATTAAAAAACCAACAGTGTTTCAGTTCATTTATAATTAAAATTTTCTAAGAAAAGGTAGTTCAATTGTCAGATAAACCAATGTAGAAGAACTTATTGACTCTCCATATATTTTAGTAAATTAATTATGATTATATTTTTAGATTTTATCTTGCCATGCTTATATTTTTACATATTTTACTACTACATTAGCGGTTATGTTTAAATTTCCAATGATTACATTTAATTCACAACTTTTTAACTCAATCTCCACCAAACTCCCTCATACGCTTTTCCTTCAAAACAATTTTAATTTTATGCGTACAAATTTAATACAACTGTTTATCAAAATAGTCGTTTCAAAAAGTGTATTTTAATTTTTAATACATTTTAAAGCTTCTCCTTCCCAATCATTTTATTTTCATATCTTTTTTGTTATACAATAATCAATTGGAAAAACTTTTAAGACTACACAGTACAAAAAGTCTTTGAAATAGCAATTACTTGCCTAATGATATAATTTTTTTGAGTTTTAGAGGCGACCACAAAGCAAGAGACCCAAAAAAAAACCCATTTGCAAAATAGAAAAAAAATCTCTTTCGGCATGATAAGAAAACTCATCTCTGAAACTTTTATTCGAAAATGGAAAAGTAGCTTACAAGGAGAGATTGTTTGAATCGTTATTGGGCAAAAAGTAATCAGAAGTAACAATAAAACTTATCACGTACAAATATTTCTCGACGTTCTTATTGAAATGGGGTTGAAAAACAAGACTAGGTCACAAAAAATAAACGAAAAATGTTATGTTTTTTGCTCAGTTAATAGTTTTGTAATTACGAGTGTATTAATTGAAAATTATTTTTCTTAAATTATTTATTTTTATTATCCTATTTTTGATTAAAGAGTATTTTTTGTATGCATTTATATTAGCATTTATTAAATAAAATTTTTTTTTGTAAATGTTAATACCAATTACATATTAATACACAATTATACGTAATAATACCAATTACATATTAATACAAAATTATGCATATTAATACTAATTACATATTAATACACAATTATACATATTTTACCGTTTTGTCCCGAATTTATATATTGAAATGATACAAGAAGTGGTTTTATAGAAAAAGTGGTATAATATATTATCGAAATTAATTGGTTTTTCTACTGTTGGGGCATTTAAAAAGTCTTTGACAGATCAAAAAGTACTTGCTCCTTATAATTCTAGATCTAATCAGAAATAGCTAAGTCATTCTGGTATCTGAGAATCTTTTAATTCACCCAGATGAATGGAAATGCTGAAAAAAGTTTTCCACCACAATTAATGTCTTTGAAAAAAGGAACTGTCCTAAATATATGACGCTGGGCGTTAACTGGTTAATACACAATTATATATATTAATACCAATTACATATTAATACACAATTATACATACTAATACCAATTACATATTAATTACTGTATTAATACAAAAATAAAACCGATTATAGGGGAAAAATAAATCTAAATTAGACGTATCTAATCAGCATTTTCATTACTAGAAAAAGAAGCATTTACTCATATGGAACTATCTAAATTCTTTTCTTTTAAATCAAAATACACTTTTTAACATATAATTTGTCCTTAACGGGTGAAACAAAACACTCTGAATGTTTTGACGCAACGTGGGAATGGCGCGATGCTGGAATGATTGACTTTGATAACTGAAAAAAAGTTCGTTAGAGGCATGATTCCAATAGAGATTGTAGCAATATAATTAATTCTATGTTCTGTAATATATAGTTTTTAATATATCGTTTGATTTTAACGGGTGAAACAAAACACTTTCAATGTTTTGACGCAACGTGGGAATGACGCGACACTGGAATGACATCGAGACATGGTTATAATAGAGATTGTATGTAAGAATATAATTCTATATTCTGTAATCAGAATGATTAGTAAAATCTCTTTACACAATAATCTATTGCGTTGTTGCAAGCTATGCAAAAAATCAGCGTGGCTTGATGTTTCGGGTAATTTATGCAATGCATCCATATGCGTAATTTTCTTTTCAACCTATGATCTTAGTAACGGATCTTAGTATGATCTTAGTAACAAAGCTTAGTAATGGACCGAACCCCGCAGTAAACATCAAAGGTACCCTTTCAACATTGCAAATTCAATCTCCTAAGCATACATTGAATCATACTTTGAAAGCGTAAATAGGAACTTCTATTTGTAAGAATTATTTTTAAGATAAATATGAATTTTTCATAGGCAAATATAAATTGCTTTTAGATGTCAAACATTGGTAAAATCCTTTGATGCTTCGTTACTGCTAAATCTCAAATGGTATCTTTAATCTTTAATGTTATATTTTTTATTGTTATATTAATAACAAAAGTCACAATAGTCAAATTTCTCAAAACGCAATACTTTTATACATTATTTTCTTAAAGTAGTGAGCAGAGTTTTGACCTTGGGACGAAATTTCTTTCCGTTTGTGTCAACAAATTATTCATGGGCATAATTATTTTGTTCGTAAAAGGCAACTGGTCTTCTCTAGAAATTCTATCATTATTATTACTCATTTTTACAGCTATAAATTTTTTACCAAACTAAGAGAAAAACCCTCAAAAGATTTTTAGACAATTGATTGAGGATCTTCAAATCAGTACAGTTGAAACTAAAACGAATGATTTAAAAATGGTCTTCAAATGACAAGTAGTTTAATTTCTATAATTATAATATTATGTATGGGAATATATATGGGACATATGACAAAAAATTATATGTGTAAATACTGTTAGGAACTCACGTTTCCATTTACGAAACATCCAAAGCTAAAAAAGCAATATATGTGAATTAATTCACTATATAATATTAATAGTAAACACAGGTAAAGCACTTTCGACATATGTAATTCTAATGAGTAAAACATTATGTCTGCATAAATTCATTACAACAAATGACTATCTAGACAGGGCATTTTCAGAAATAAACGATTTCGTGGAATCATTCAAATGACAGAGATTTCATCTAAATTACGAGTGAGTGTTCCATTAGTCGACTTCCTGCATACTCCTAAAGTCTTACTAAAGTAAATTGTGAGCTATTAATTAAAGCAGCATCAGGCAATACGGGAATAAATTATATATAT
>NC_092215.1:38556797-38628598 GCF_043381705.1 Parasteatoda tepidariorum
TTATATATATGTGTATATAAATTATACTGAATTACATTAATGAACTAATTCATGAATTTGGATATCAATGTACTTAGATGATATAATTGTTGTATTGTGGAACAATCTGCTTTTTATATTGCACGGAACGATTTGACGTAAAGTGCTAGATAAAAGAAATTGCTTCCCAAGAAGTTTTTTCTTTGAAAGTGCATGTATTTGAATTTTTTTTTTTTATATTTTCAAATATAAACAGTCGAAGTTTTAAAATGCGACTTTTAAAAATAATGAAATTTTACTTTTTTCCAATAATTGACTAATGTTTTCCAATAATTGACTTATTCCTATACTATAGAGAAAAATGTGGTGTAATATAAGAATTTGGTGTTAAAAACTAACAATTAACAAAACTAATAATTGTGTGCATGATTATTTCATTTAAAGTAAATATCGAATAGAGCGTTCATACACACTTTATAGAGTGTTTTTTAATCTTAACGTCAATTAATAATAAGATTCACACCAAGCTCAGACGTTTTTACTCCATTCACAGTTGGAAACAAGCCTGTTTCATTTTAGAGTGTTCCATGATTTTTGAAAAACAAAGGTAAATTGTAATTTTATTTGTGTTAGAAGTGATATGATCTATGTCAGATGATTCCAGCTTCATATAAAAAATGAATTTACATAATTATCAACATTATTAATTTATGTTTTCAGTCATAAAGGACATCGAGGACTAACGAGGGTTATTTCTCAACCTCAGTAGCTACGTGAGAGCAAGCTTCAAGATCATAGTCAATTATTTGAAGAGTAATTTCAATATTCTTGTGGGAATCAGTTGACAACTTTAAACACAGACTTTTTAATACTAAGTAAATTTATATCCTCAGTGCCAAATTTATCAAGAATATTGATTGTGGTCGATCATTTGAAAAATAATTGATTGTGGTTGATTATTTACCAAGTAATTGATTATGATCAATCGTAGTTAAGTATTTCTAGTAGGATTGATTGATAAATTTCATACGTAAAGTGTTACAAAAGACATGTATGTTTTTAGTTGTATAATAAAGATAATTGCGTTTGCATCAGTTTTACAAAAATATGTGAATTATATTAAATAATTTTATAATCTTTGACTTTTATTCACTTTGACTTTTTTAAGCCTAATTCAAATTCATATTAATATTCCCTCTACGCTGTATGTATGTTTGATTTACAAACTAATTTTATTTTAAGAAATGTATGTATGAAAAACTAAATTAAGGATTTTTACTATTCATTAAAATATCATTAAAATAGCTTCACTGATACTTATGTGTATCATGCCTTACAGAAATTATAAATTTTAGTGGTATTGAAAAACAATATTGGTAGCTGCTCTAAGTGGACTGAAAGAAGATTTTCGGCGCTTTACTACTCCAAAAACAATCCTTGGTTCTCGGAGAAATGGAAAACTTAATGGGACACCACTCTGGTGTGTTTAAGTTGGACCATTTTTGACGTTGAACACTTGAGTTTTTTGCAGTGTTGGAGTTATATACAGATAAACAAGTAAATACGCGTAAATGAAAGCCCATTTCTTGCAGGTAAACTTTTAAATTGGTTGAAGTTGACTTTCTGGTAAATTAAAGCACTTTTAGCAATTAAAATGTAGTTTGATTTGCTGTTGTACTTAGAGTTCTATTTGCCATCTTGATCAATTCAATTAAAAATATATTTTGCAAGCTGATTTCTGCTATTGCTTTATTTTCTAACTCTGAAATTTTTTGAAACGTAAGATCATCACTTAAAATTTTTAATCCATAATACGCTTAAAATATAAATATAAGCCAGTGATAAGTCTTTTCAAAAATATTTCCCTAAATAATTTATTTTAATTTTCCACACCTCCTTTACTCATGGTTGGTACTTTGTTAACTTCTGCGCTACCTTATCTTAAGCTTCATCTTAAAACCATCAACCCAGTTTAGTACCTTCATTTCGTATACTGAATGGGATCATATTTCTAAATGCCTCGGAATATCATTAACGTGCACCCAATCCCCGTATAAAAATCAATACATCGAGAAATTCGATTAAATATGAAATCTCTTGCTATCTCACTTACCATCCATTTGCATGATGGAAAATTTAAGTGCATGTTTTCCATAAAAAAGTATTTGTGCTACGGGAGGTGTGGTTAGATACATTTTGAAATTTCTCTCACGCAATGCTTAATGTATCTACATATATAAAATGTATCGGTATAAAAATGTTTTTAAAACTTATGTTTACTGTATTTAAAAAAATGATAGACATTTTACTCTATCGATAAAAATTAGCTGCTAGACAAATTTTTCGTGCTATTAGCAAGAAATATAAAACTATTTTTATCAAACGATTTAACAAGCAAGCAATAAAATCATTGCTAATTCACTTCATGTGTTGATATATGCGTGGTTTATAGTATAAATATTTTTTTTGAAATTTTTTTTATTTATCGTATATTTATCAGACGTTATTTATACTCCAAGAATTACTATAAGGAGAAACTTAAAACTACATATTATCAAAAGACTTAACTATTAATAAATAAAGTCATTGCTAACTACCTAACTATATAAGCATGATTGATAAAAACTAAGAATGTTTTTTTTTTAAGTTTTATTACCCGTTGCTTCATTAGGCGCTATTTATGCCAAAGAATAATACACTGCTAAAATTTTCTTTCTGAAATTGCGATAAAATAGCTGGCAGCAGTTTGTCCCTCTAATTTAACGTCACGTAACGTAAAGAAATTTTTTTTTATCTTTACGGTTTTGAAACCGTTTACAACCAGTATGGTTAAAAAACCATAACCATTTACAACTAGCAAGTATTTAAAAACCATGAAAAAAAAATTAACTGGGAATTGGAACAAGGCTTTTATTTAGGTAATGGGCATTTGAGTTAAATAGTGGTTAAGTTGTGATTTATTAAATGAACCGTGGATTGTGGTTTTATTAGTTTATGTAGTTATTTTAACTTTTGCAAGAGACGGGAGATACTAGACTTTTTTGTGTTAAGCAGCTTTATGGTGCTTTATGCGTGAACGAGAATATCATTTTCTAATAATCCAGAGTCACAAATCGGGAACTGTAAGACACAGGAAACTCATCCTGTGTGACAATGGAGGAAATATCGTAGTGTCAACGCTGGAACTCGAACCTCAGTTCTGTCGGTCATGAATTTAACAGATTACACCTCTCTAGGCTGTAATATGCACCTAGCTGCAAGGAACTATGGGGGTTTATTAGGCAGGCCTAGTTGGTGCTATAAAATTCTGATTGTTTTACCGTATTAGGTCAAGGTAGTTAACAAACGGATTTTCGCACAGTAAACTGTTTGTATGCGATCTTATTTATGGTTATTTGACGGTTTTGTATTAATATGGTTAAATAACAAGTAAATAAATTGTTAATTAAATATTTTTTCCGAGAATTTCGTAACAGTGTATTGTCAAACAGTATATTATCAAACAATGTAATAACCAAGAAATAAAATCATTGCAAATTCACTAGTTATATTTTGATATAAGCATGTTTGATAAATATTATGATTCTTTTCATTGTTTTCCCTTTTTATAAATCATTAGGCACTATTTATGCTCTATATATAATGCTTTATCAAGCAATTTGGGACGCGAATCCAAAACCTTATGTAAAGTCAAAATTGTGGATTTATTAAGATTATTTTAAATTATTTATGAATTGTTTCTTTACTTTTAATTCTTTTACGTTTTGTTTCAAAGAACCAGATGCACGGAGTGTATAAATCAAGTAAAATTACAGTACAGCATGGCAATGACATTTCTTGTAAAAAAAAGAAAAAAGAAAAAAAAAGTGATATTTAGAAACTTTTATTTGGTAATACTTCCATTCCTATGGTAACTGTTTACGCCATATACTGATTTTCAAAATAATAGTTCTTATTGCCAAGCTTTTAATAAAAACATACAAAACTGAGAATTATATTTAACCAAAACAATGGTTTTCATGCCATGTTCTAAAGAACCATGATAAAACTACCAAATTTCGGCACAGATACCAGATTTTATCTCAGATTATATTTCATATTAACAGATTTAATCCTATATTCATCTATATTTTATAATTAATTTAACTAAAATCCTTACCAAAGCATTTCTTTAAAATTTATCGAGCTTTTTGATGTTACAATAGAGCCAGAAACACGTTAAATGTAACAATATTCTTGTAGTTTCGATCATACTTTTTTCTCAGTGTGCTTATTGCGAAAATACTCCAAGTCTAAGTAATACTCCAAGTATGTTATTCCTTCTAATGTATTGTTAAAACAGTAACTGATGTCACTAAAATAAGCAGAATAAAATCAAAATAATAATAATATTGCTCAAATATGAGCAATAAAGTAGCGCAATTTCCTTTAGAAGTATTTCCAAAATATAAAATTAAGTTATTGCAAAAATGCTGGTTAAAGAGCGCTTTAGTAAATCAAACTTTTCAATATGTATTCTTTTTGAGATGTTCTTCAGTTCATAACAAAAATTTATATCAAAAGAAGCTTAATGGCTTATGTGAGCTGAATAAAATCTCATTTCAAATCATTACTGCGGAATGGAAAATTACCATTCAGAACGAATTCCCAATGCATGAATTTCATTAAGAATGAGAATATGAAAAATTAGAATGAAGTCTTAAGATCTCATTACGTAGTCGAAAATTGGATTCGGTTCCAGGAAATATCTTCTTTTGTTCCTTTATAGCTTTGATCTGAATAGTTTATCTTTCAGATCTTTGATGCAATTATAAGCGTTCTTTCTGTGATACCCGGAATTCATTGCTGTAATAATATACTTCATTCTGTTGAATGTACTGCACAGTTCAATTGATATGAAATGCAAGTTTGCACTCAGAACAGCAGCGTGGGATTTCGCCTTTGCAATTGCAGTTCCTTACGCATAATTGCGTTACGTAATGTACTAATTCGCAATTTCAACTCTGTATATCAGAAGTAGGCAAGCTAAAGGTACACTATGGACTAAGTTTCGGTCCAGACACAATTTTGAAACTTAAACATATGGAACACTGTAAAAGACATTTTGTCGACTAAACTTATACTTTGAAAATATAATACATCTCAAAAAATACTTCATACACATGTACATAATCTCAAATTACAATGGACATCTATACAGCAACGGTATTTAGAATTGAAGCAATTCGGACTGGATTTCTTAGCAACAAAATTTAAAACAGTTAGATATTTCAAGCAATCACTGATTAATAAGTCAATTTGAAGGAGACAGGAGAGAAACAGCCATTGGCTCCTCACTTATTTATATGGAACTCTGTTCCATTGAAAGATTCAAGATTAATCTATTGTGGCGCATATCACCTATACACCACTGGTATCATAGGACATTCCCTGGTACCCTGTTGAACATAAAAGCGACCGAAGAGCCCAGACTACTTTGCCCAGATTTGCAAGTGATCATCTTAAGTGCCTTACTTTTGAGGGATGCATAACGATCTTCCCTACTTGCTAAAAATGTTTCGTTCAACCACATGCACCGGGACATATTCTGGTTTTCCTTGAACTTTTTTAAGGTAGATCTTACAGTATCTTTTTGTTGCAGATTTTCTTGTCATCAGTGGAGTCCTGGAGCTTATCTGACACATGTCAGATTAAATGGATAAGCAACAACAATAAGTCTACTTGTATGTTACTTATTTATTCTACAACGTACATTTTTGCAATCCTTCTTTTAATTGATGTAGTATAGCTATGTGGTTTGGAAGGGTTGTGGTACATCCACAGATTTCGGTAGGATTTATTTCCAATACTTCGTAGCAAAACAGTTGTTACATTCTTGCGAAGTAATTTTGCTGCGAGTTTAACTAAAATTTGCTAAGATATGACATTTTTTAAAAAAGTTAAAAATAAAAACACTCCTAGTCAAATCCTACTATCATGCTAGTTTAATATGATGACGGGTTGAATTCTATTTTCTGCTAAAGAGCAGAACTGAAATCTACTAGTCAAGCATAAAGCCTGCTCACATGATGTTCTGGAATAAGTTTTTAGCAAATTTGCAGAAGATTACAGTTACAAGTGCAATTCTACTAATAATTCTGTTAACTCTGATCCTTAGTAAAAGGCTGCTAGTAGAACAATAATATTATGAATTTTTAAACTATGTTGAATATTGACTTGATACAAACTTCAACTTCACTTCTTAACAAAATTACAGCAAGTTTGCGGTTTACTGCCGAACAGAATATAAAAATAACACTTGAACCGGTTTTTTATTATTAAAAATAATTATACAGCGAAAAATAGTTTTTGAACACTAATTTTTTAATCTTTTTCGAAACAGAGTGAGGATATGTGGTAGCTTCTCAAATAACAAAATAAATTATTACAGAGATTCGTATTACTTAGGTCAGAGGGAGGGAATATTTTAGATCAATACCTTCATTAAAATTAATAAGTATACAAATGCTTAAATTCACAAAACGAGCAATGATCGGAATTAGGATTTTCGAATTTGTTGAAATTTTATATTTTTGGAAATAAAAAAAATATTTCGGAAATAAAATGCTTTCAGAAGTAATGTTTTTTTTAAACGAATATAATTAAATGCTCAATAAAGGAAATAGGAAATTATTTAATTAAAGCTTTTTCTTCGAGCAATTATCTTTGTATTGCACTTTCGTTTTTAAAGTTTTCACCCTCGATGAAGTTTGGTACTTTTAAACAAATAAAATAAATTTATCAAATCAAATAGTGGAGGAAAAAAATATTTTTTCGTTTTGAGTAAAAAGAACAGAATTCAATAGCTAATCAAAATTAATTTCGATAGTTCTGGGAATTCAGCTTTTTTATTTTTCAACAAAATCATTTTAAAATAAAAAAAATATGTTTGAATAAAAATTATTCCAAAGAACAAAACTTGTAATTGTTAATTGCTCTATCATTCATTCTTGTGAAATTTATGAAAATATATATGAAGAAAAAACTATTAATAAGAGAGGGCTTTTCGTCACTTTAACTAGAGTCTAGACAATTATTGCGAAAAGAGTCTAGAAATAATCAGTAATAAAGATATGAATGAAACAAAATATGATGCATATGTTAGACAGTTACACTTATAAGGACATAATATTACTTAAATTTTGAAAAAAAAAATCATTGTTCTTCACTTTATAAGTAAAAATACAATTCAAGACCTTTGAATTTTTTATTGATCTTCTCTCTTTATTTCGCGTTTCCTTATTTAAATTCCTTTTTGATTAAACTAAAACATAGTTTCTAACACCATTCAATCCTATTACATTGGGTGTGAAACATTAAAACTTTCTTTGGGTGTAGTATAAAAGTATAAGGTACTAGGGTAAACCAACCCGTGAAGGAACACTACCCAGTGAAGGAACATTTCATATATATAAATTAAAAATAAGAATTTGAAAGTTTTTCGTTAGATTGATTGGTAACAATAGCTTACTGCCAAACAATAGGAAGTCATCTAGCAATGTTTTGGGTTACCTGGTCAAATAGACTTCTCTGGAAAAAATTTTTAATTTGTTATTATCTCTGCAACACCTTGTTTCTTTGAAAACATTATAAGGTGAGTGTTCGTATTGATATGTTTGAAGTGGAATTAGTTGCATGTATTAGTTTAATTTTTCTCACTGTGAAAAGGAGAATTCAAAATATAGTTATTGAAGTTACGTTTTATTTTTTTAAGCATCATAGCATAATAAAGTACTGAGATAAGACGGTGTTTATTCACTGGATCACCAAACGATGAAAAACCAGTGAAGGAACAAGTGTTCCTTTACCTGGTTTTTTTCTAAGTTAATGAAAATAAAAGATAAATTTTAATTTTCTTGTTTCTTTAGTGACGTTCCGCATCAAAAGTATGTTAAAAATACGAAAAACAACTTCTAACCAGTGAGGGAACAGGCATGCTCCTTTACTGGGCATAGAGTTCTTAGTGAATGAACAGTAAGTGTTAATATGTTGACACTTCAATTTTCATTTCATGATTACAAAAAAAAGTTAACATTTTTCGAGTATTTATATGTTATAATTTCAAAAATAGGCTTGTTTTTAAATATTTGCATGGTTTATAAATTCATAAAGAGCATTACAAAATGACCAAAATTAAGTGTTCCTTTACTGGGTGTTCATTCACTGATGGTATGAGCTGCTCCTTCGCTTGGTCTTCTTACTACTTGTTATTTGAACCTCCAAAACTTTAAAACAATGTTATGTAAGTTTTCTACTACAATTTTTTACATAATTTGCAATTATCAACAAATATGTTGACACTGTCTTTTAACTAAAATTACGAATTTTGAAGTTAATATGACTTGTTAAAAAGCAAGCGAAGCTTAATTGTTCCTTCCCAGGTCAGTTTACCCTGCTAACAATAAACACTATAATTATCTAATTAATTAGGAAATCTGACAAAAAATGTTGATTTCTCTAATAATAATTGCTATATTTAACTAACTTTCGGCTACAAAAGCAATACGTTTATCTAAAAATTTTACTTTCAAAGTGTAAATAAATTTTTGAAGAGCAGAAATTAAGGTATTATTTGAGTGAAATATTAAATAAAGATGATTCTACTTGATTATTAAGGTGCGTTGCAATTGAAACATTCTCAAAATCTTTTTATAGGTTTTATAAGAAAAAAAAATATATTTAGAGTTTTGGATTAGACTTGAAGATTTCATAGCAAAATTTAGAGCTTAAATGGCAAAAAGAAAAAGGGAGTTTTGATGATGCATATTTAATGTAAAAAAGATAAATGCAGTATGAGAATATATTTAGCTTACAAACAGAAATGAAAGCAAACAAAAAAAGGCAAATTAAGGAAAATAAATCCTTCATCCTTGAAATCAGTATTTAAAGAACAAAAGTGATAAAAAAAAATTGATTTAAAACAGGTTGTGAAGACGTTTTGACGTAAAGTAAATATTTTCAGGATCATGAATGCATGAATATTCCTTTTCTTCCATACCTATGCTTTAAACATGACAGTAAATTATGTCTAAACTCTCTTAATTGCATCGGCATTGTTGAAAAATCTTTTAGTTCTACCATTTAGAAAACTCTAAACGAAAAAAAGCTAACTTAAAATGAATTAATTTCCGTTTTTAATAAAAATGTTATCAAGGAATCAAGAAATAATTCATGAGTTAAAAGTTAACTAACAACTACATTATTCACGAAATATATTACATTATGAAAAAAAGTCTTAATACTTATTCTTAAAATTTATTGATTGCTACTTATTATATAGATAACAGTAACCTTACCTCTTTGTTTATATTCGGGATTTAGAGAATTGACGACTAATGTTGATTGATGTTTCAGGGGCGACAAAAAGGATGGAAGTAATATGTGAGCAAATGGTGGGTAATGTTAATAGTTTTTCGCAGAAAATTACATCATAATGTCTCCTGCTGTGAGTAATATTGCATCCTTAATCTTAATGCGACTCCTTCGTGTGATAAGAAATTAACACTTTCGAAGGCGGACTTAACCATCACCTCCTACATCAAAAAGCCTCCACACGGTCTTTTATAAGTAGTCCGCGCAGACTTTTTAAAAAGTGAACCAGTTGTGCGCGTGAACCCAAAACCTTTTATAAAAGTAATTGAGAGAAATTTATCTTATGCATTTGAAAATTGAATCAGTAGTGGTTGACAAGTGAATAATTCAAACCAATAAGATTCATAAATAAAACAAATTTTTAGTCATATATTTGCTACCACTTTCTCATTTTAACTAAATTTTGTATTAAATGACTCGCTCGGAATCCTTCGGATATCCTTCACATTGGTCTGATCGGACTACCTATAAAAAACCGTGTTGAGGCTTTCAGTTATAGGAGGCGTTGACTTAACCCTTAAATGCATAAATTTTTATTTTTAATAAATTATGGTCGAAATCAACCGGGAATTGGGTGCAGTAAATGGGAAAATATAAAAAACTTCTTTTTTCTAAATTGAAAAAAAAAAAAAAACATTAATGCATTTTAGCATCATTATGAACAATCCACCCTTGAGTTTTACAGTTCCATGGCACTGTAAAAGGTGTTTTGTAGCATCATACATAAAATCCATTTTTAACGTCAAATATTTTACCGTAATTTCTCAGTAATATTTATAAAAGTAGATTGATTCAGCAATTTTCCGGTAATTATTAATGAAAAATTTACAGTATAATTTTTTTCTGTAACACGTTCCGGAGAAAATGGATTTTACGCTAAAAAAGTACTGACAACTGGAATGCCGTTACATTTTACCGTAATATGACCCTAAAGTTTTGACAGTGTGCGCACAATAGTATAATAATTCAAATTTAATTATTTTTTACATGAATAAACATAATTGGTAACACTCTCTGAAATGAAATTGTACTCATATAGCACACCATCAATGAAAACTGTAGCAGGTGAAGAAATTAACTGTCAGAGATTTTAGTTGCGTTCGGAAACGGTAAAATAGTTTTCGTAAACCTATCACTTTTAGGGTTAAGGGTTGTATCGTTAACATGTATTTTTCGTTTTCTGCTGCTAAAAGTTTATCAAATATCAACAACTGAAATACAAAAATAAAAAGTTTCATGATTAGATACGTTCTTGCCAATTTAATATACATTTTTTTGGTAAGCTTTTTCCGTTCATGAGAGTTTTGATTGAAACCTCAATTGGCTGCTGTTTTATTTAAATATCTTTTATAAGTAAAAATTCAATTTCTATAAATATGAAATATTCTTGGGCTGTTTTAACATCTTAAAAATAGTCACTATTTTTATACACATTATACATTTATTTATTTTTTTAAAAAAATTAAGTGTGCTCTATCATATACCTTTGGACATAGCTAATGGATGATTTTCCGCAATAGTTGTAATGGTAATCATTTAAATTGAAAGTGTAAAATGAAGCAACAGTATAATGGTAACAATAGTAACAGTTGCAGTAATTAAACTATAGCCTAATCCATAGCCTATATTTTATCTCAATTACTTTTACCATTATTTTCCATTAGTTTTGCAAACATTTCAAGTGCCAAAAAACATTAGAATTACAATGACTCATAATTTTATAATAGAAATTGAATAAATGCACTCTTATTAAAAGTCGATTAATTAAACAGCTTTAAAATCTCGTTTAACCAATCTTATTTCATAAGAACAAAATACAACCAGTATAACCATTTTGTGAAATCTTTAATATCATTAAACTGCTTAATTTCTAAAGCTGTTCTAAGGGAGGATTTTAGACTTCTAAAAATGTCGATTTATAAAACATTTAGTAAAAAACATTATCTAAGAATTGTATTCCTCTCATAAAAAAAAGTAAGTCAAAAGATGCAAGAACAAGAAATATTTTGCATTTTTGAAAAGCAAAAACAAAACATTATTTTATCTTTTAGCCATCGCAGGAATTATGTATGATGTCTTTCAAGGAGGCATTCAGTTAAATATCTATAGATTCTATTAATGTTACAATTCTAAATATATAATATCAACATAGGCAAAAATATAACTCAATATTTCACAAATAAAATGCAGATTTTTAACAAAGCTTAATTTGATTTAGGTATTGTGAGGAATTATAAATTAATATAAACCTTTTAAGTTTATTTATTTGTTTATTCATTTGTTTTTACATTGAGTGTGCTAGAGATTTAAAATATTTATACAAATTTCAAAACGTGTTGAAAAACATTGCAAATTGCTTTTCAAAAAGCAAAATTTTAAATGACAGTTGTGATGAGGCCTAATTTTAATTCAATTAATTTGAGTTTCAAAAGTTTTAATGAAAATAGACGTAATTCTGTCTTTTTTTTAGAAAACTTATTTTAATATTTATTGCTAAATCCTTTACTTTCTCAAAGTAAAACAAAAACTACCCCTAATTCTTCTGTTTCATTAAATGAGTACGGTTTTCCAATTTCCGATTAACCATTTGAAATCCCTTTCCATTAAGCGGGAGATAAAATATTTTTCACAATTCCACGTTAGGAAAGAAAATTAGAAATCCAAGTCAAGCTAAATGAGTTTATGAGTTTATTCATTTCCGCTTTGAACTGGGAAGCGCATCAGTTATTCGAATTGCACATCACTCACAGATCTCATTTCCATCCCCCTACATCTTCCGTATCTTTCTGGCTAAATGTTTCTAGATTTTACATTCTTTGTTAAAGCGAACTCTCTGATTATTGTAATTTCATAAAGTCAACCGTAATAGTCGTTGATAAATGGAGTTTATTTTAGACAAAAGAGCAAAAATGTGCAATTTCTGCTAAATGGTACGACATCAGTGGCATAATGTGTGTTTTAAAATAAGTAGTAACGCCATGGATAAAAATTTTCTTTTTTGTGAAAGAAAAATGGTATGAATCCAATTTTATGCTGAATTTTCAACATGAAAAGAATTTATTATTGATTTCTCTTTTTAAAGAAATTATAAGTAAAGAATACTTATTCTCGATTTTATGAGTATGTAAACTAAATGACATTGAAAAAAAAGTTGAAATGAAAAAAATAATTATTTATATTTTGAATGGAAGGAAGGCTACATGGCACGAAAGAGTAGTAGTTGCGGAGCAGGAGATATAGTGTTCGCCATCGAATGAGGTGAATCAGGTTATGGATTAGAATCCCCTTGCCGCTAGGTTAACCAACGCCTCCTATAACTGAAAGCCTCCATACGATTTTTGTACAAGTAGTCCGATCAGACCACTGTGAAGGATATTCACTTACCGAACGAGTCATTTAATACAGAATATAGTTAAAATAAGAAAGTGGTAGCAAATATATGACTGAAAATTTATTTTATTTATGAATATTATTGGTTTGCTTTATTCACTTGTCAACCACTACAGATTTAATTCTCAAATATATAACATAAATTCTCAAATATATAACAAAGGGTTTCTCAAAACTGTGAAAAATGTGTCAAAATAGCTCCGAAACACGTATAATTAAAACGGCGAACTTCATGTACTCATTGAGTATGGTGGCATGCTCAACACAGAATTTGCGAGGAAAATGAATAGTATTAAAATTGATACACCATGGACTCATTTTGAGTGCTTTGTTCCTTAAACGAGAGTAATCTCAAAATGAGTATATGCTGTTTTGAGCATTTCACTATGCTTAATAATAGGTACGTGAGGTTTCCAAATATTATATTTGTTTCTGAGTTATTTTGTCACTTTTTGCTTAATATTGAGAAACCTTTTTCTTATAGTGTAGAATTATGCAAATTGATAAATGAAAAACGTATAGAAATAAAAAAAAAAATATTTGAATTGTGAAAAAAAATTTAGCATTGAGCGAAATGTCATCGTGTTATAGAACCTTGCAACATGAATTAATTATAATATCGCTTATTAGATTTTAAGACCTTAGATTCTTTCACTAAATTAAATTATTTAATTAAAAAGTAAATTAAAATAAAAATTAAACAATAGGAAGCACGTGTCAACAACTGAAGCAGAATGATTTTTCAAACTACATTGCCACTGACAAATAAAACATTAAATGAGTACCATAAAACTGCCTCAACTTATTTTCTTTTTCGTTGTCGTTTTAGAATCTAAAGCATTTATTCTTTTTGAATTTCAAGAAACTCTTTTAAAAATAAACAGTCCTTTATGTTCACAATACTAATAACATCAACTACAAATAAATAAAAAAAATTCCGACCAGCTTGCTTATGGCTTCGTAAATTTTTAAAATTTATTGCAACATTTGCTACTTTAAATTATATAAATGTTTTCATTTTTTATTACTTTCAAAAGCTATACTATCACGCATTAAAGCTGGTAGAATTAAACTTCTTCACAAAAATAAGAGTTTGAGACGAAGGAGGCTTGATTCATTTTCGAACTCACATTTCCACAGACGAATAAAAACTTCAATGAGCAACAAAAAACTGTCTTATGTTTATTTATATTTCTTAGTCCTGTTAGAAGCTAAAACGCTTAATTTATAAATTCCAAACATCTTTTTCTTTTGAAAAAAGAAGCAGCTTGCACGTTCATAACACATGTACAAGAATTACAAATAGAAAATTTCTTCTGTACGCTCGCTTTTTGCATCAACTATTTTTAAGGATAAATATAACATTTACTATTTTTTTCATTTTGTTTTCAAATTAGGAAGCGTATTAAAGTTGGACGCGTTGATCTCATTTATGAAATAAATAAAATTGTTTGAGTTTTGCGATATAGTCAAATTCGTTTTATTTGAATAAACATTGCCGCATATCTACTCACTATCTTATCAATTGCTATTTTTAGAATTCTTAGAAGCTAAACTGTTAATTTTTTTAAATTCCACGAAATTTATCTTAACGAAGAATTCGCTTTTATCTTCATCAGAAAATACTCTATATCAAATCGCGAAGACTATATATATATATATANGTATATATATATATATATATATATATATTCACCGAAGACCATCCTGCTAATAACATGTAGGACCACCTTTAACCCTCAAAACTGCTAGCAACCGCCATGGCATTGATTCCACAAGGTGCTGATAGGTAGTCTGTGGTATCTGGTGCCAAGCACTCACCAACTGGTCCCGCAATTCCCTCATATTGCAAGGGGGTAGCGTGGCAGCACGTAGGACCACAAATGCTCTATTGGATTAAGGTCAGGTGAATATGGGGGCCAAGACATGACTTGAAAGTCACTGGAATGTTCTTCGACGATTCGACCCTTATGACATGGTGCATTATCTTGTTGGTAAATTCCATCCCTCGCAGGAAAAACTGTTGCCGTGAATGGTTGAACCTGGTCTGCAACTATGTTCTAGTAGCTTACAGACGTCAGGGCTTGTTCTATGAGGATTATGGGTCCTAATATGCCCATGAAAACATTGTTCTTGGACGAGAAACCATGAAGAGCTGGGTAAGCCCATTGTTATAGATGGAGGGTGGTCATAATGTAATGGCTCTTCGGTGTATATGTATATATCTAATCTATCTACAATGCCTACCTTCCTCTATTAAAAGGTTCTCCTTGATTGAATCAAGTTAGAATGCCTAGTCTTATATACTAGAGAATTGATGCAAAATAATCGTAGTGGTAGTTATCGAATTGGTACCACTATTAAGTGTTTGCAGCATAGCTCTGACTACATTTCTTTATTCAAAACACAGATAACGTGACATGCTTATTTTAGATGTATGTTCAAAAACTAATAGCTTTGAACTTTCAATAAATTTGCATTTCTACTGCCAAGTCTTTGAAGCGTATGTTGGAAATATTGTGGAAGTAAAAGTTTAATGGTCTGAAAAAGATTAATATTAATATTGAAAATTGTTAAGAGGGCTGAAATACCTTTCATTAAAATATTTGAAATAAATTTTGAATGTCATTTTTTTTTAAAACACAACATCATGTAATTTCAACATGTCATTTTATCTTTATAAAAACTATTAATAACTATTAGATTACGCAAAAGTTGATATAAGAAGCTTTTACATGTTTAAGTTATAAGTCGCTGTTAGTTTTATACAAATGGTTTAAATTTTTTTTATGCTTTCATTATTATAAATGACATTAGCCAAGGTAAGCAACGAAATGAAAATTCATCTCTTATTTTCAATTTTATCCACATTTTGCTTTTTCATATTTTTTTAAAAGTCCTTGAATTTTCCACAGTTTACAGTTAAAATGGCATTTTTTAGAGAAAAGTAATACTACGTCGCACAAATGTAAACTACGAATAAATAGTAATGAGTTATTAATGAGATTTTTTAAAACAATAAAGAGCAATTAAATGGAAAAAAAATAAAATAAAACCAATTCTTTGCGTTTTATGTATAAGAGGCAAAATATACCTCAAAAAATACTACTTTTTGAAATGTAATAAAAACAAACGTGTTTATTAGAATACAAATTTTCCATTGGTAACAAAAAATATATAAATAAAAATACGAGTGCAAGATGAGATAATTAAATTTAATAAATATTCCAAAAAATCAGGAAAGAATGGGATATTAGACAGGCCATTAACTTAATTATTAGAATTTCTTAAAATATAAAACGATTTCCATAAGTCATGATCAGTTGATGAAGATCAATATTAAAGAATTTTAGTAGAAATAAACTAAAAGTATGATTAGAATTCCAGCTGTAAGTAGCAAGTTTGTGGAAGATCGTTTAATATCCTGATCCTCCACAAAAACTCATTGTGGGCCAGCAGAGTCATGGGGATTAAGTCTTTCCTAGTTTGTGACCAATGGAATGATTGAAACAATGTGTTCAGCACTGAGCACTGACCACTTTTACTTCCCAGGCATCTATCTGAACCCATCGATCTCATACTAGTTGGGCTTAGCGTTGTTATTGGGGACCTCCAGCTCACCACAGTAGCAGTCCGGTGTCTTAACAACTAAGCCATCAAAGCTCTGCATTTCTTTTTATTTAGTCTAAATTTAAGGTTCGTTTTGATTGACCTACATACACAAGATCACACTAACATGACATTCGATAGATGCCCCAGATGACGGGCCTGGATAGAGCGCTGGACCCATGTCCAAGAGGTCGTGGGTTCTATCCCTGCCGGTCGAAGACTCCCCGTGTAGTAAGTGGTGACTGATGCACGTTAAATCTGTCGAGTCTCAAAGTCCTCGATGTTCTCATAACAAATCATGCCTCAGGGGGTATTGATTCAGGAGTTTCCTTGTCTTCTGGATTGGTTTAAAATTACAAGACTACGGAGTTGAAAATTAGTAGTCGTAAACCCAGAATTGATTCAGCCGTTCAAAGACGGTTATAAAATAAATAAAAAAATGACGCAGATGCTAGTTGGAGTATCATCAGCTTCGGCTTTAATGAAGAAATCAAATTTGAAGCTAGAGATCATTCATAGAATACTTTTCTTTCCCGAATATTTCAATTAATTTGTATGGATATCAAACTATAAAACAGTATTTTTTATCGCCTGTAATTTTATTTATTTTGTATATATATTTTTTTTTAATTGCAGCATTTTACCTGGTATAAGGATCACCTTAAATAAAATATAGCACAAGAAAAAGGAAGAACAGTTTTTTCGATACAATAAACAAGTCACATACTTAATGCCGAGACAGGAAATTAGTGTAGATAAGATCTCTATGTCCCAAAACAATATTATGTTCATTTAATTATCTGAGCTTTAAATTTTTTATCTAAACTCATCAAAACTGTAAAAAGACTTTCTGTTTGATAAGGGATTATTTAAGTTAATTATACGGAAAACTGTGCCACAAAAGTTGCTTGCATTAAAAGTAATTTGTTTCCGTTGATTAATTTTTAAAAATGATTTTAACAACATTTTTGTTATTTTCAATTAGCATTTAAACACTTTACTATTAAATGTATAACTAATTTAAAATAAAATTTTCATTTTAATTCAGTACTAATTCAAAAGAGATGATTTAAGTTAGTATATCAGATACAATCAAATTAAGTTCATTTATATTAATAAATTCTACATTTTTGACGATGCATGAAAGATACATTTATGCTTCTTCATCAAAGTAAATAAATTAAATTTAAAATAAATATATGCTATTGAAATTAAATTTATCCAGACTAATAAAAATACGCATCCGAAATTTTATGAGGTATCTTTTTTCAGTAAAGCATACAGTATATAGAGTATATAAATACAACACATTTTCACTTTTATATATATATATATAGTATGTATTATAAGTGTGCGTGTGAGAGTGTATGTTGTTGTTGCTTGTTTTCATTAAATTATTTATTATCAAGAAATTTTTGCGCCTTTTATGTTTAAAATAACTAAAATCTGCATTTTTTATTAGATCTAATTTTTCTCTTCTCAATTATTTTGAATGTAAAAATTTTAAATAAATTATTTTAGTACTTCTTTATTTAAATAATTGAGGTCTAAGTTAATTGTTTGATCTCTGCTTTATTAACTTTGTTATTGTAAATATTGTTATTTCAAGCAACTTATATACGAAGTATTTTATTACGTCTTTTATATGTAATATAATTTATTTTTTCTATTATTTTAAAAGTATTTATGAGGAAATTACGATTTAAGATATTAATTTCAATATATTAATTTTAATACTTAAATTTTTAAATATTAATTTATAAAAACAATTAATCTTAAATTACTTATTCCAGAAGTAATTTTTTACGACTTTTGATATTAAAAAATTAATATATGATTTTATTATTTGAAAATATTTTTAATCACTCTGTTATTTCGAAAGCATAAACAAAACAAGTATTAAATGTTCAACTAATGAAAAAACCAATTATTTTACATTGAATATTTTAAAGAATATTCCCAAAAGTCAAATAGCTATCATAAGCGCTTCCCAATCTTTTTAACTCCGAAAGCCCAACTGTTATTTTAATTAAAGAGATGCATTCTTTCAACCGTCGAGTTGATTAACTTTCTAACTCAATAAAGGGTTAACTGTCATTAACCCCCAGATCACCCCCTTTCCCCTGTCGAAAATGAAACACAACTCACCAATAGGTATCTTCTCCGGTACTGGTCTTACTAAGGCTAGAATATAAGTGAAACAAAGCAATTTCCAGATGAGAAATGTTTCCTGCATGATATCGCCACCGGAACTAACACGGCCAGTTAGCCAAACAATTATCACATCACTCCTGGAGGTACTATACACCCGGTGACTTGCTTGCAAACTCCAGTTCATAGAAACCACGAGGATTGTTCCCGCTGAAAACACATAGCCGGTTAAGTCGGATCCCTATCTAACTCTCTTTGAAGTGAGGTTTGGGAAGTGTGTGGCGCTCAGATCGCACATGCGCAATTGGCGCTCTTTGGCTTCAACCATCCTTTTTAAAGATAGAAATGGACGAAAGAAGCAAGATGTTTGGATTAAGGATAAGAAAAAATATAAGTGACTTGAGATTTCTCTGTGCTGAAAAGTCTTTGATCCGTTTAAAGGTTTATGGTAGTTGGAGCAAAATGTGTTTTAGTTCAGATACATGGTCAATTTGTTCTATAGCCGCAAGAAACATTTCTTTTTTTTTATTTTAATTCCTTAATCCTTTTTTCATTACATTAGGATTTGCTGGTTTTAATTTGTGTTTAAATGGAAGATTTTTGAAAAGATAATGAATGAAAGTGCAAGAATTTCAACTAATTATTGCTTGCTCTTTTTTTTTCTGGAGAGTGTGTGTTGGAATTTGTATATGTTTAACCCCTTAACGATCGGATAACTTTTAAGAAAACGGTCATAAAAGTGCCTATTGTTTTGGCTTTTGTAAATAGTATTTTCTAGTGGTAGCGAAATTTAAGTTACTTTTAGTTTAGTATTTTTCATTATAACATACCTGCCAACTCTTCCGGATTTTCCGGAAGATTTTATTTTCGTATTTAAAGTGGTAGCAATACTCAGGTTATTCCAATTAACTTTTAGAGTTATAATGATAATTATAAATGAGTTTGACCACCACTACATATAAATAATTACAATAAATATATCAAAGCATAATAATCTTTAAGCAAGCGAATTTCAACGCGAACAAAATACAATTATATGTTTGAGCTAGATTGTTTTTCGCTTATTGTTTTACTACCACTCTGAAAATCCATTCTCGGAAAGAGTGAAAGTTGGCAGGTTTGTTATAAGTAATTTTTTCACCACTAAATATCAAAAATTATAAGTTTGATATAAAATGCAACGTTAAAGCATCAAACTACTGGTTACTATATTAAAAAGTAGGCGTAACTATCTTTCTTTAACGAATTTTACTATATAATTTGCTACCACTTATTAAAACTATTCCAGAAATTTGAACACTCCAACCCGTCAATATGACGCGAGCGAGAAGGAAGGGGTTAAAAAGTAAAATTTTATTTTAAAAGTAGACCGAAAAAGGGTAGGGACAAAACTACCAAATAATGGTGAAATTTACCGTTTTCCTGCTGTATGGGAACTTTAAAAACCACGGTAATTTTTACCGTAAGGATCTGGTAATGATTTTGGTAAGATAATTATATATAACTTTATAGTATGTGTTAAAACTTGGTAAATGAGGTAAAGTTTGATCTATTTATAGTTATACCTTAAAGCAGGGCATCGAAACCATTTATTTCAGTTAAATTAACAATTCAGTTTTGGATTTTCACTAAATGTGTAGTATTTTTAATAAATGTTCATTTCGGTTACCGTATGAACGGAAGTCATTACCTTATGAAAGGGTTAAATAGGTTAAAATTTTGCTTCATTACCAGATTTGTTTTGCCCAAAACTATCTTTACGATACTTTATGGCATTGCAAAAAAATCATAATTATAATCAATTCTTTGAAATATATTTTGTCTGCTGTTACTTAATATTTTGTTTTGATGTTTGGTTTGTTTATTTTTATACAGCAACAAAAGAAATCAGCAACGCCACTTGCCATGCCTCACTTGTTCTGCCACCGACTACACGAACATGCAAATTTTTAACATGTTTTACAGTTGAAACATTCGCGATAAAAAATTAGCAAAATACTAATAATCAATTAATAATAACTAATTAATAAAGTAAATAATTTGTAGTTGGGCGTATTATTAAGTGCTGTTAACAAAATAGTAACAATTCGATTTTTATTACGGAAAAAATGAAATTTTTTCTGAAAAATCCTCCTTTTGTGTTTTATGGTTATTAATTTAAGAATAAAATATTAGTCATAACACATCACGTGATAATTAATGTATATTTTAAAGATATTTGTATTCGCATATAAAGAATATTCATATTTATATCTGCACAATTAACTTATTTCAGAAGGAAGTATATTCTAATAATTTTCGAAATACGAAATGATTACTAAATAGGCGTTATAGCATCAAATAAAAGCTCTATATAAAAAAACGCAGAAAAACGAAGTAATAACATATTTAAAAAATGTTAATGCTCGAAAAGTCATAATGTCCTGTGATGTGTTTTAGAAGATGCAATTTTTAATATTCTCAGGAAATCAAGTTTAAAAAAGCGAATGAATAATTTTTATGTTATGGAAGGAAAAAAAAACGTCATAGAACTTTAAAGAATATATGAGACGCTTTTTATTGAGTATTGTAACTTTCGATTTTCTAAAATTTTAAATTTTGAAAAACAGTTTTGCCACATAAATGTACATAAATTTTTGAAAATGAGACAAATGTTTTGTTTTTTATTTGAGTTATCAAGACGGTCTCTTAAAATGAATCGATTGGGAAGCTTGTCGAATGGGATGCTTCTGTTTTAATTATAGTGGTAGCGTAAAAAAAGTTGCAGCATGAGTGTTCAATTACACTGGAGTAAAATAATAAAAATTATTCTTTTGTTCTCTGCCACGTGAGATGGGTGAAATCTCAGCACCGCCAATTTCAAAGGAGCAGACAAGAATATATATATATATATATATATATATATAACGCTAACACAATAAAGAGATGGAAAAATAAAATAAAAGAGAGATTAACAAAGAAAATTAATTAAAAGAAAGAAAAATAATAAGTTATATTTATTGTGGGCCATACAAGCTGCAATTACTTTTTTGACTTTTGCGGATATTATCGTGTGAGCTGAAGACTCTAGTCTTACATATTTTCAACTTTTTATAACTTTTTCTTACATTTTTTTCAAATTTTTAATTTTTTTTAAAATTTGTAACTATTTTTAAAAAAAACATGTTATTTATTAATAAACTTTCTTCTTCTTCTGCTCAAAAAATATATATTTTCCTTCTTTTCATTGCATTTTTATCTTAAAACATAACTTGGATAAAGATGCAAAAAAGAGTAACCAGTGAAATATATTTCAAATTAATTCTCGTTCGAAGTGATTTTACAAGTATATGCTGTTAAAAGTTTAGTTTTTACAACAAAATCACACCAGATTTTCGTTGCACTGCCTAAGAGCACGATTAGCAAAATTTATCCGTTTAACTTCCGGAATAATATTTTGCAATGATGAGAAAAGTGACTGCTTTAAACGATAACACACAATGGCGAACTATAAAATATTATTTTTATATAAAATTGAAACATATTGTGTTACATATATCTAAAGTTTAAAAAAATCATTAAATTCCTTATTTTTCCTTTATAATCTTGCATATTATGCATTACTGCTCGTTCAACGAAAATTAATTCCGATCAGCGTGACACCTATGCATAAACTTAATACTATCACAAAGGGTTAAATTCCAATATCTTTTTCTTTCAGGCTTTTTCAGAAGGAAAATGTCAAATTTGCACTTGAGATCTTTTCAACAGTTTTAAAAATGGTCACAATCACTGAAAGTTTTTAGGAAACATGTCGTTGATTACACATTTTTCATATAATAGCTAGAGAGCACTAACTAAGGTGGTCGCCAAACATTAAGAGACGTAAAAATTGTAATCGTAGGTTAATTTGAGGTAATTATACGGTATTTTTAGTATGGGTAATTATTGGTTATTTCAAGGTGATTGTGGCACCTAAGAGATACCGTTCGAATGCAATAATATGTCACAAACATATTTAACAAAATGGTTTTGACTTTAAGTGTCTTTATGTTCAGTATAAATAAAAATAAAATTACTAATTTCTAAATTGAAATGTATTGGCGATGTTTAACGAAGAATTTTGAGTTTTTTCCAATCATCTTAAGCTTGCTCTAGTGAGCAAATTTTTATTCGATCATAAGAAAAACCCTTAAATAATATATTTGAATTTCAAAATTTTAATAATAATAAAAAAAATTGTAATACAATAGTTTTATTCACCAACCATGTTTTCATTTGCAATATTTTATCCACACTCAAAAACCAAAATTACTCATTTTAATAAAGAAAGATATACACGATTTATCTATTAATTTCAAAAATCTTTTGCTTAAGGATTTTTAAAACTGTTATATAATAAATTAAAAACTATGTGTACTTTTTATACAGTTTTATAAAAAGGAAAATAGGATAGCTAAAATTATTTTGGAATTAAATTCTCAACAAGTCACAAATTAATGTTATGAAAATTTTTAATATCCATAAAATATACATACAAAATACTGGATATTAATATCCATAATAATATCCAGAATTTTGTATGAAAAATACCCTACAGAAGTATAAAATGCAAAATATAAAAAAAGTATTATCGATGATTACATTTTCGCAGCATAATTTCTTATCGAATAAAATATTATTCTACAACAACAAACAATATTAGATACTAATCAGTAAATTATTTAAATACATAATCCCATGAAACTGAAGAGGTAAGATATTACCTTCTAGAAAACTTCATATGCTTTAAAATATACAAAATTGAAATAATTGTAGATATGCTTCAAGCGCATCAAAACTATGCGTTCATAATCAAGTTGTAACAGACAATAATGTAACGAAACAAAAATAATTTGAAAAAAATCATCTATTTTCTTTTTCGGCTTCCAGTTTTTCCAGTTTTTTTATTTCCTTTTTTCTATTTTTCTGTGGTAAGTTTACTTTTTTTTTCAAATCATTTTCATGTCGCGTCTGCCAAGTCTTGGAAATTGACTCCTACTTTTGATGTGCTTGAAACATGTCTACTGTCATTTCAATTTTCTATATTTTAAAAGCGTATAAAGTTTCTTATTAGACGACAAGTAAATTGCTTTTTTAAGTGTTTTTTTTTCAATTGTAAGAAAATCAAATATTTAAATCATTTTATAGAACTAAAAAATTTTTGGCGCTGATCCATAAGGCCAATATCTAATAAACTAATTTTGCAAATTAGATGAACCTAAAATAATATGAATTTTAATCGTGTTACTTAAAAGTCATATTTTATCATTATGCAAATTACCGAAGATAATCCGCAAAAAAAGAATCATGAATGAATGTTAGATATGATTCCTCATTTCGAAACATACCATCGATGAAACCTTAAATATAGTATTCACACAAACTAGAATGCTACCTAAATCATCCAGAATACCATTGCATAAGCTTGGTGAAGATTTAAATGCATTCGCAAATACGAGAAACTTAATGGAATTTGAAATGCGAACCAGTAGTCATTCCCTTCAACTGATCTTCCTGATAGTATATGCCGAATATTCTCGTGGGTATAAAATTATAAACCTTGAATTCGCAGCTGTAGAATTTAAGATAAGTGAGAAATATTGACTCACACTATACCATTTAACCTAAATACGCATAATCAGATGGAATGCTACCTTATAGGATATATATATATATATACATATATATATATATATATGTAATACAAAAATTAAATACTTTTGTATTAATAAAAGCATTAAAACTTCATTCCTTTTCATAAAATATCTTTAGTAAAGGATAAGGGTAGAAATTCTATTTTGGGACTTCAAGGCTAAAAACATGCCAATGAATAATAATTAGATTTATACTTNTGAGAGGGGGAAAAAAATCTTTGATGTACTTTCGCTACAAAACTCGATGAAATTCTTTTAACTTTTTTTACGACCCGGTAGTAAAAAAGGAAAGAAATAGTATGTATTTTTTAGCTTTTCGTGACCGTGTTTTGCGTTTGGAGCACCCCAGTCACGTATTCTTTAGTAATTTACTTTTCTCACAACACCTTCGACAGGAATTTGAGAAATATGAACTGAATATAGATTCACTTCTTACTCTAGAAGGTATAGAAAGGTGAATTCTACTGGGACAAAATAAAAGCTAGCTATAATCATAGTTCATTAATGAACGTGAACTTGTCTAACGTGTTGCTAAATATTATATCGAGATTATTGAATGATATATATATATAAGCTGAAATCTTTAGAAAATATGGAAAATAATAAAAAATAATGACAAGAGAAGAAAATTATTAAAAATATATTTCAAAAGTATTCAAAAAAATATGATTTTTGATAGCTAAAAAAATTTATTTTTTTCTACCGGCTCAAGGTGCCATTACCGCACACGCAATCCTATACGAAATATGCTTATTTAGGCCCCCTTTACCTACCTTTACATTTTTGACAAATATTTTCGGACCACCCTGTATATATATATAAATATATATATATATATTTCCCTGCAGCGGCCGATGGCTTGGTGACAAATAACGTAGCGCAGTAACTGGCAATAGGAATGGAGGTTTCTCGTTTGCATGAAAAAACTTTCCAAATGCGCCAGCACCTTTGCGTTCTGTTTTCGACCATGCATTCTTTGATAAAAATTGTTTGTCTGGGTGCGTACTATCACTTCCTAAAATTTTTCCCATCTTCTTAGAATCACCCTGTATATATATATATATAACGCAGAGTTGTAAAATGTGTACTTTACTTTTGAAATGCTATTGATTTACAGAGATACTAACTGATCCACTTTCGGCGGAAAAAATATATATATAAATCTGAAGTGGTAAGGAATTTAAAACTAAAAGTTGTATTATTTTGTTTCATCTAATCAATACTTTAATCGACTTATCGTTAGTGGTTCAGGGAATGAAGCGTTCGCTTTCTAATGAGATGACCCAGGTTCAAATCCCAATTGTGTCTGGTTGATAAGAATTTTGTTCTCGCACAAACCATAGTGCTGACGTAAAATATTGTCATTAGTAGACGTTCCCTGGGATAGAATCCCCTTGCTATCGGCTGACCGAAGGTGATTTCCGTGGTTTTCCTCTCCATGTAACTCAAATATGGGATACTTTCAGCAAATAGTCATTCACGATAGATAGTTTGTCCTAATTTCTGATGTAGGAGTAATCAAGTCTTCTGGGTTGGGTTCAAAGTTAATATGCTACGAAATCCAACAAGTCGTAATCTCATGATTACATATCGGCTGTTCAACGCCAGTTATAAAGTAAAATAAGCTCATTGTGAAATGATCGAACTATATAGCAAGTTATATGAATGTTTGGATCATTTAAATGCAGTGGTGAGAAACAGAAGTGTCTATCAAAATAGATTCTAAACCGAGAATTTTATTTTACTGAATAACTGTCGTTGAACAGCCGACCCAATTTTATGGGCTTACGACAACTAATGTTCAACTCCGTAGCCTTGTACTTTTGAACCCAATCCAGAAGACAAAGGAACTCCTTTATCGATTATTGGGAGAAATTTGCTTTCGTAAAGAACGTTTTGATGGAGCTAATCCGCATTTGCGTTACATGGAGAGAAAGACCCCGAAATCTTCCCACTGTTATCCTGACGGCAAAGGGATTCTAACCCATGATCCGTCTTCCACTGAGGATATTTCCCGTCAGCGCTGTGGTCGGTGCAAGCCGGATGCGGAGATCGTATCGACTGGGATTTGTACCCGGTTAACCTCATTGGAAGGCGAACGCTATATCCCCTGAGCCATCGCGGCTCAGGCCGAGAATTAACATGAATTTTTTTGCCGCTAGTAAATTGTTTCCAGAACAGAAGGTAGTTAGTATCCTTTTTTTTACGGCTGGCTTTTGTGAAACAACTTTGAAACATTTTTCTTCTTAATCAAAATAAGAAATGCACTTTTCCTTTAATCACATATTTTTTAAATAACTTCCTTTACATAATTTTAACATAGTTTATTTATTAGTCATAAAGTCATATTGGCATAGATAGAAACTCAAAAATTCTAGATTGTTCCAATATTTATAGACGTAGTTTACTAATATTTAATATAAAGTATAATTCGCTCTATTTTAATGGCACTTAAAAGCTTAAATATGTGGTTCCTTTGATCAAAATATTTGAAAAACAATCTTGTTCATTCAAAAATCAAGCCTGAAGGCGTAAAGTTTGCTTCTACTTTAAATATTCAAGAATATTTTTACATTAAAGTAGAAAGCATTTGCATTGTAATACTAATTAAGTCTTAACATTAATTAAAAAGAATTTCTTCGATTATTTACTTAAGGCTGCATTTTTAATTAAAGTCATTCCATTTTGAAGCTTCTTGCTCTTTTTGTAATTGACAAAAAATTAGAAAATTAATTTATGACCTGTGTACAATGAATCTATTTCATGTTATAATATTGACAATTTTGAAAAATATGAACCTTAATTAGCTTATTCTTTCTAAATGCTCACTTGCCTGCTCTCCCTTACAATGTAACTTTTTACGATAAATGGAAAAATTCTATTTGTCTAATAGCTTAGAACTTATAACATTTTTAGGTATAAAAAGGATAATTTTCGATATTTTGAATTCACGAATATGTCCTTGAAATCATTAGCACTATTGATAAATATTGCACAAAATTTATTTAACACGTTCACGCCGGGGTGACCCACCGGTGGGTCACGCTAGATTGTCTCATCTTAGCAGCGCACCGGAGTAAAAACTGATAACAATAAATTTCATTTTTTAGTTTTTTTCCGGGAATAATAAAAATACATAACTACCAATTGCTTTTAACGGATACAATTTTTATATTGAATATTTTCTTCGCCGTGGTAAATTTCTTTACAGTGAATTGTTATTGTTGAGAATAGATTAACTCCGCCCGAATATTATCTAATATTGAAATAGTTCTTCTACCAGTATTTTCTCTTTTCCAGTACCAGTATTTTCAGTTTTCCCGGCGTGAACGTGTTAAATACTTAAAGTGCTTAGAGGGTGAAGCAGGCAAGGGACATATTCTGGGGTATTTATTACTCAGAGAAAATAACAAAAGGTGATAACATCAATAAGCAGGAGTGAAAAATTTCTACTTATTTTGAGAAAATTTCTTGAAGACTTATGTTTTAGTTTATAATTCTTTGTTTTGAAAATTTGCTGCAAACTTATTTTCCACAACAGTGCACGTAAATAATTAGAAAAGAAAGAAAAAAAAATCTTTGTTCCTGCTCTTTCAAGGAGAGCCTTTTGAAATTTTGACCAAATTAACATAAGTAAGAAAACTTTAGTCTTAAAGAGCCTACCACTGAGTAAAATATTTTGCAAAAAGCGTAGTACTACTTTGCAGTGCTGATGTCATACTTTTTTTCTTCTTATCCTGATTGCTGCTACTCTGAAAATGTCTCTTACCTAGTTCAATAACTTAGCTATTTATTTAACACTAGGTTTACGGGACACGTCATTTTGACGAATTTCAACTTTTGCAAGAAAATTATAAAACCCGTTTGAATTTTTATTTTATCTCTTGTAATGACTATTAACCATTGATCGAAGTAAATATATATTAAATGCTATTTACCTCAAAAGCGTTGAAATATTGAAATTCTCTATGTGGTACACATATTTCAACGGATATGCGTCAATTTGACGGAATCATAATTTAGACAAATGTTAAAGTAAACAAGCAATTATCACATCAATAATAAATAGAAATGCACCGATAATACTCCGATTCGTTATCTCAAATAAAACAAGTGATAAGCAACTGTTGCCGATAAGCTATAATTGAAAGAACAAACGCAGAATGTCAATGGATGTCAGAGTGTCAGATTTTGAAGGTTTCAGTTGCTTAGTTCGAGTATTCGAACATAAAATACTAGAATATTTCATAAATATATATCTCATATCTTCATTTTTTTTCTTATAGTATACATATACATTGGTTTCTAAGTGCAGAGATTCCAACTGCTCCGGACACGCGAAAATAATTAAAAATATAGTAAATAATAACAAAGTAAATTTTGAAATATGAAGTGGTGAATTATATAGGCCTACGAATTATTTAGAAATAGTGGTGGATAAAAATCTACTAAATTGAATTTATTAAATTAAGAATCATAATTCTTTCATACGCCAAATTGACGTGTATCCGTAGAGATAGGTATATAAGAAACGTCCGTAATCCTAGTGTTAAGAAAATATATCCCAAAAAGCAATAGAAATTGGGAAGCATGTAACGAGTTTACCTGTCTCTCTGAATCATTCTCAGACTGCAAAATCTTGCAACTAATTTGGATGTTGGAAAAAAATAAACATAGTGGTAGTAAAATAGTTACTAAAACAGGTTATTTTTCTGGAAATTAAGCAAGTTTACAAATGCTGAAAAAGCATATTTGACTATATTAGATGCGATATGAATATATTTAAATTATTGAACAGTCAGAGTTAATAAACAATTTCCTTTCCTTCAAAACGGCGCATATTGCTGCCTTTATTTAAATGTACCATAGATAAATATTACCACTACTTAAAAAAAGATGAAAGCGTTTCACGTCCTCTAACTGAGGTCATGAAGGCTACAGCTCTATAATCTTGTAACGCACATTAACCCTTTCATGGGCCCTTTATTTCTAGTAAAAGTAAATTAAGCTATTTTTGGAATTGAAAATGTTTTTAGAACAGTAATTGATATAAAAATAAAAAAAACTTATTTAGTTTATAAAAATGCCATTTTTTTGGAGGTGAATATATTTAACATGACCTATTAGGAACCTACTGACTTTTATTTTTCTTTATTTATAAAATTAATTCCTTAATTGCTACATACTTCAAAAGGAATTATGTATTTTATAAATTTTATGCGCTTTTTATAAGTGACAAATGGTTATCAATTTTATTCCAGCTCACTTCAAGAAAGCGGAAGTTATTGAAAAATGGAAATGTAAATTAAAAGTGGTTAAACGCGGTGGTAAGTATACTTACCACGGCCTTCAAAAGGGTTAACCACTTGAGGACGGGTGACTCAGAAAATCATTCGTACAAAATCAGAATCAGGACGTAATTAAATAAAAAACGGTAACTTAAATGTGGTCGTTTCTGATTTGACAGACTTACTTTGCTTTTACTTTAATTATTGTTAGTTTAATCATATATATAGCCAATGTTAATTCAAAGTGTAACTAAATAGTTTTATTTTGAACAAAGTAATGGTGAATTAAATAAATCAAACAATTATAACTCCTCCCGCAAATAAACTGCTAAAGTATTACTTTGATCATCTGTTTTATCTTTTTACCCTAGTTGATACGGTTTTAAGCTGGCACGTATTTGTGACAGTTGGGGTGAAAGGGTTAATCTTTTTTTTTGATTGCAGTGCGAACACGAACCAGCTCACACATTAATTTACGGTAACAGAAGAAGCCATATCCAGTCAACTAAATGGTTTCGGTTAGAATTTATAAAGTAGTTGTACTTTATAAGGTAGTGGTAACTCTCTTTCTATGAAATTAAAAATACCTGTAGAAAAATATGTTTCAACAACGCCTCCTATAACTAAAAGCCTCCGCTCGGTTTTTAATAGGTAGTCCTATCAGACCACTGTAAACTTAAACCAGTTTACGAAAGAGCTCTTAAATAGAAAATCAATTAAAAATTAAAAAGTGGTAGGTAACATATGTCTAATAAACTATTTAATTTATAAATATGATTGGTTTGCCTTATTTACTTGTTAACCAATTGAGAGTCAATTCTGAAATATATATATATATATATATATATATACATAAATGATAAATTTCTCTCAATTACTTTTAAAACAGAATTTGGGTTCATGCACACTACTGGTTCACGTTTTAAATAATATCTGCACAGTCTAGTTTTAAAAAAAAAGCGTGTGGAGGCTTTCTGACGTAAGAGGTAATGTTTTTAATCATATGTATACCTGCCAACTTTTACGCATTTGGCGTAAAATGCTATTTTTATATTTAAAGTGGTAGTAAATAAATATATATATTTTTTTCTTTTATGAACTTAATTTTAAAATGGTTTTTATCACCACTGTTCTTGAAAGAAATAAAGCATATATATTAATATGTATAACTATCACGGTTTTCAGCTAAAGCTCTTTCAAATACAACGTATTTTTTTGTTTACAATTATAATTTTAATTCCATTTTACTACCACTGGGAAAAATCATAATAAAATGGATTAGGAGTTGGCAGGTATGCATATGGTGGTTTCACAAAGCTAGTCACAAGTGCAAGAAAGTGATATTTTCATATCCTCCAACACTAGAGATTCTTGTAAATTATTTTTAACACAAGTAGCATATCTACATAACTTTAATCAGTTCTTAAGATTCGCAGCATTTGTCTCTAGGACCTTTTATATGCTTCAATCTTGCGGTAATTTCACCCTGCTAGTCAAAAGCGTAAGAAATATCCTCAAACAATCCTCAACATATCCTCCATCATATCCTCAAACAATAGATATTTTTGTGCATCATTTTAACACAAATGGCATTTCTCCATAACTTTAATCAGAACTTAAGATCTTTAACATTTGTCTATCTGACCTCTTATATAGCTGTTTAAGTTATTTAAGTGTAGTGTTTTGGTTTTCTAGAACCTAAACTTTAACAAAAATACAGCAATAATAAAATAAGCCATGCATTGTTTAATACATTTGAGGCATCACTATATTTTTTAAATTAAACTTATCCGCGTAAAAAATTTGACTTTCCAGATCTCTAAATTCTATAATGAAGTCTTACAAAGAAAGACAAAATATTCGCCTTTTATGTCGATTTACAATCACTGATACTGCGGACAATTAGAGTTGACAACTATTACGCATTTCGAAAAATATTATTAAGAGTTGTAAACAATTTAAAAAATTTGAATTTTTGATAATTAATATATATTTTATAAGCCTATTATATTTATAATTAATATATATTTATAATTAATATATATTTTATAAGCCTAATTAATATATATTTTATAAGTGTCTATATTTTAAAAGCCTTACCACGTGACATCGGGAACAAAGAGTGCTTCTTGTAAACTTCAGAGTCATTAACATGTAGTGGTGTCAAAACATATTTAAATCGCATATACAAAACAAAGATTATTACATAAAAACATAAATTTAGCCACCATTAGAAATAAGTTTTCCAAAAAGCGTAGAAGGTTCGAAGCAATGCGTATAATTGGTATTAGTTTCTATCTTTCACACAATTTTGTGTCCAACGTCATTTTAAAAAGCAGGCACCCTTTTTTTCAAAAAAAACTCTTTTTCTTTGGAAGTGACTTGTGAGAGACTTAAAAGTCATATGAAAAAGAAAAAAGATTAAACTAAAACCATTATAATTATCACTGGTTTATGAGGAGCTAAATAAACTCTTACTATTCTTGATTGTATTCAACTCATCACTATTTCTTACATACTAACTACTGTCTGTGAAAATTGCAACGCTATGAAGAAATTGTCAGAAATTAATGAACTTCATTCCACACATACTGGTAGGGGTACAAATAAACATGTGTAATCGCTGCACATGCGTAATTGCTTTATAATTCTAATCTTCCACATGCCGTTCATTTTTTTCCCCATTTAATGCAAGTTTAATTCAATTTGCCTAATTCCTTCATGGTGTAGCTATTTTTCACAAATATTAATGTTTGCATACTTAACGTATTTATAATGATGTGAAATCTTAGTAATGATGCATATTTAACTTTTTTCAAAGAGAGGCTAGAATAAAAATACAATCTTAATAGGTTTTGTTTTTCTTTCGTCTTGATATACATAAGTTTATAGCCCTGATTCCATAGTGATATTTAATTTATAGAAAAAAACATAAACAGAATTTTAATTTCTGAACTTGATTTTCCATTATTATTGTTTCATGTTTTACATTTAGCAGCTTTATATATATGTCAATTGAAAAGGTGTTGCAATTCTACGTAAAGGTAAAATAGTTTGTCTGATTTCCTTTAAATTGGAGGAGGCATTTCTTGTAGATAACTGAAAACTAAAGCTGTCAGAGCGCTTGCTAATCTTGACAAAATTTGGAAGACCTCACCACGAAAGAGCAGGAAAAAAGCGTTTCACATAAACCTTTGAACCATTTACAAGCAGTGGTGTGAAAAATAACCTTAAAGCAAATTTTAAAAGCAGAGAATCATACGTATAAACATAAACTTAGCAACCACTAGAAGACATACCCCCCCCCCGAAGAAAACGTAGAAAGTTGAAGGTCCTGAATAAGTGCAAAATAATTCAATTGATTTTAAAAAACAAGAAACTGTTATTACTCATAACGAACATGTAGTGGTGAACATAAAAACTAATCAACTTTTTGGTTTCTTATTACAGATGAGGAACTTTGATTCATATGAATAGACATACCCCTTTTGAGATTTTAAATATATCGCAGAAAGAATGTAAAGACATTGTCATATGGTTGTTCAAGGCCTTTGGGCTCTTTGAGTCATTTTAATTCACCATTGTGTGTTAATTTAACTTTAAATTGTTTAAAAGAAAGCAAATTTAACACGTTCACGCCGGGAAAAGTGAAAATATTGGTACGAGAAAAGAGAAAGTACTGGTAGAAGAACTATTTCAATATCAGTTAACATTCGGGAGGAGTTAATCTATTCTCAACAATAACAATTCACTGTAAAGAAATTTATCAAGGCGAAGAAGCAATTCAATATAAAAATTGCATCCGTTAAAAAAAATTGGTAGCTATGGATTCTTATTATTACCGGAAAAAAAACTAAAAAATAAGATGTTAGCAGTTTTTACTCTGGTGCGCTGCCAAGAGGAGACAATCTAGCGTGACCCACCGGTCACCCCGGCGTGAACGTGTTAAATTAATGATATAAAAATTGACTTGTGATTGAAAATCATAAAATAGATGGTGGAATGTAAGGACCTGCTCACACACACATGTTGGAATTTTAGAAACACAGAAAGCCTCCACACTGTTTTTTATAATTAGTCTGCACAGACAATTTAAAAATTTAATCGGTTGTGCGCATGAACCCAAATTCTATTTTAAAAGTGACCGAGAGAAAATTATCATACATATTTGAGAATTGAATCTGTAGTGGTACACAAGTAAATACGACAAACCAATCGCATTCATAAATTAAACACATTTTTAGACATATATTTGCTACCACTTTCATATTTTTACTATATTTACTATTAAAGGGCTCTTCGAAAACTGGTTTACTTTCACCAAACGGCCCCAGGTGCCTAGATAAATATTGATGATGATGGCTTACCTTCATATGATCAGACTACCATTGAAAAACCACGCGGAGGCTTTCAATAGTAGGAGGCGTAGCTGAATTAACTGATTCCTCGGTTAAAATTAGTCGATAATGGGAGAATTTCGATGAGGAAATAAAAGTGCACACGCACATTCAGGAATATATCCTTTTGACTGAAAAAAAAATAAGAGTGGTAGATAAATTATTTCCGTTTCAGTATTTATTTTGTTAAATTAAGATGCTTAGAGTTGATAATGAACAAATTATTTAATTAGAGTTTTCACTTTAAAAAAAAATGGAAATTAAATAGTTTTACCACCTGATCTTGAGGTTAATAGCAAAGTTACTTAGGTAGTTTAAAAGTATTTCTTTATATAGACGTTTTTTTATATACTTTTTTTAATAGCCGATACATTTTTCTGAACTATTTATAATTTTTTCGCTTGTTAAACTTTTACTTTGCGCACATCAAAACTCATGAAACCCTGTGAAATGGGGCATAAGCTAAAGCAATAACTTTTCTTTGCACCCCAATAAAGTAGTTGTACGTTTTCATAAGGGAATAAGTAGAAAAGCATCGTAAATTTGGGCCATAAACCACTCTAAAGGCCTTGATGTTGCCATTCCAAAACTCGAGTTACTGCTACTTTTATTTTTTATATTCAAGGTATTTCCTTTTATTACGCTCGTCACAAAATATGAAAGTTTTGAAGATTTCATATTTGATTTCGTACAATTGCATTCACCTTTTGCCGGATAGTAGCATTATTGCAAAACATTCCAATATTTTCATGTTGCTCGCTAAATTGTTTTCCTTCTTATACATGTAGCATTTGGATTTTTATCTCAAAACTCATAAATTCTATTGGCTATGTTGCAGTCTGATCTCATGCCAATATGTACGTTGAAAAATTGGAGATTTATTCTTACTTCTTTTCCCGTAAATATAACATCTTTACCAATTTTCAAAAATTTATTTTGTTTTCAGTTAAAGGAGATTGTAGTTACTTCTGTAATAAAATGGCGATTCTAAAAGAAATAAAATTGTTTAATGTTACTTATTTTATTTTTTTTCAATTAACAGAAATAATTTTCATTGAATTTTTAAAAAAAAATTATTTGTCCATTAGTAAAGTTAAAAAAAAAAAGAAAATATTATGAATTCAAGGAATTTTAAATATATATTTATAGTATTTTACTAATATATCGAATGAGCAAAATCTACCTTGATAAATCATAAGAATGCTTTATTAACCCATTTATGTTTTACGATCTTTAAAAAGGACAGGTTTTTTTTTTCAAAAGAGAGAAATGTGGTAGTAAGGTAGTTCTCTCACTCTACAATAATACATTAACCCCTTAACACGCAGATTTTTAGATAAAAACCAACCAAAAAAAAAAAAACCCTTTTTTTCTTAAGTTAAAAAACACACTTCAGAACATAGTCTTTTCTTTTGGAGGACAATTTTGATTTACCGCGGAGGACAATTTTGATCCAGGGAAAAAGGCTATATTCAGAGATACCAACTGCTTTTGACACACCGAAATAATTAAAAAAAAAACGGTAAATAGCTACAAAGTAAACTTTGCAAATATTTGTGAAGTCGTGAATTATATAATCCTGTGAATTATATAATCCTGTGAATTATTTAGAAATAGTGGTGGATAAAAATCTATTAAATTGAATTTATTAAACCAAGAATCACAATTCATTAACTACCTCTTCAAAACATCCATTTGCCGTCCGGAGCAAGTTGCATACCTGCCACTCATACTCATATGTGGTGGTTATCTTAGCATCAGCCCCGCCAGGGGCTCTAACTAATTCATCTGAGTTGGAATAAATAATAAATCGCCGAAGCGCAAATGAATGATTGCATACCTGCCAACTTTTACGCATTTGGCTTAAAATTTTCATTTTATATTTGAAGTGGTAGTAAAATTTATGCTTTCTATATATTCCTCACATTTAAAAACTTAATTTATAATCTTTTTGACCACCACTATTTTTACAAAAATTTAAGCTTATATAGTAATATGTGATACTGTCCCCATATTCCGCGATAACTTTTCCGAAGTACAACGCATATTTCTGCCTAGAATTGGAATTTAAATTCAATTTTACTACCACTGGGTTAAATCATCCGCAAAAGGATTTAGAGTTGGCAGGTATGAAGTTGGCATCTCTGTATATTTTATTCTTGAATAAATAAGTGTCATGGCTTACAATCCTAAGTAAATGATAAATATCAATGATATGATATTTTTTCTTAGCTGTCACATTGTTATTTTCAATTCTCGATTATATTCGAAAGTGAAAAATTATAGCAGCATAAAATACAACGCTCGAATTATCTCGAGGGTGCACAGTTTGGCCTGTTTAGCCAACACCTCCTACATCAGAAAGCCTCCACACGGTCTTTTATAAATAGTCCGCGCAGACTATTTAAAAAGTGAACCAGTTGTGCGCAAGGACCCAAAACGTTTTGTAAAAGTAATTGAGAGAAATTCATCATATATATTTGAGAATTGAATCTGTAGTGGCTGACAAGTGAATAAATCAAACCAATAATATTCATAAATAAAACAAATTTTTAGTCATATATTTGCTATCACTTTTTTATTCTAACTAGATTTTGTATTATGTGACTCGTTCGGAAAGTGAATATCCATCACAGTGGTCTGACCGGACTACCTATAAAAAACCGTGTGGAGGCTTTCAGTTATAGGAGGCGTTGGTTTAGCTCGCTCGAAATTACTCGAGCGCACAAGCTAAGGGATTATTAACCCCTTGGGGACGGGTGATTCAGAAAAGCATTCGTACAAAATCAGAATCAAGTTGTAATTACATAAAAAGCGGTAACTTAAATGTAGTCGTTGCTAATTTGACAGACTTACTTTGCTTTTACTTTAATTATTGTTAGTTTAATCATATATATAATCAATGTTAGTTCAAAGTATAACTAAATAGTTTTATTTTGAACAAAGTAATGGTGAATTAAATAAATCAAACAATTATAACTCCGCCCACAAATAAACTGCTAAAGAATTACTTTGATTACCAGTTTTATCTTTTTATCCTGATTGATACACTTTCATGCTGTCACGTATTTGTGACAGTCGGCGCGAAAGGGTTAATGTAAAAGTTTATAATTGCATATGAAAGAAGACTAATTACCATTTGAAATTAAAGTGGCAGGTAACAAAAAGAAATATCCCTATTTTAAAGTTAAAGTGGCAAGTAACGAAAAGAAATATAGAATTGATGCTAACGAATATTTACAACCAATTTCATTCGGAAAACAGTTTTTCATAAGTAGACGATTTTTTCTGCCAAGGCATAAATTTGCAACAAAAAGGGATAATATTTTATGACTTACCTGCTGATTCAAGAATTCATATATCCGATACTGCTAAAATAGGGTTCAAACGCAACTGGAAAATTAAAAAAGTGGTAGTATTATTAATATATTTTGATATATTAATCTGTTTGTAGTTACCAAAATATTCCATTTTCTCTAGAAATAAAGACACACACACACACAGATACATATNTATATATATATATATATAACGTACGACTCCTGATTTCATTGCGTAACAGTCTTAAAAGACCTCCAATATTATTCTGTTCATCCCCTTCTGAAATGAGTTAATATCTCTTTTATCTTCTACCCTCGCACATCATAAGTAAAATTTAAAAGATAAAAGAAAAATATGACTTGAAAAAAAAGGTTTTTAAATACTCTTCAAAATTTTATGACTGGTATTTTAATCAGAAAAAATGTAACGTAAAAAGGTTTAAATCTAAACACGTTTTTTCAACTTGACAGTCTAGACATATTTTCTATTTATATCTTATTACTAATTTATTTTCTTTCACTATCAATAGTACCACTGTTTTTTTTCTTCTGTTTTTTGTGAAGTCGTATTTTTAACATTCTTTGGATAACACAAATTAAATAATAATCTAAACGCTAACAAATTATAAATCTATACCATGTTTATTCACAGTCTCTTATTTCTATCTAAAATATACACACAATAAATATTTTAGTCATTTAACCGTCGTGGGTTATATTTGGTAAACATTTATGCTATGTTTGTGGGAGTTATATACATTTTGACGTTCGGAAAATAACAAGCAAAAAAGTGAATCTAAGCTTATATGATATTTAACAAATATATATGCTTTATGAATTGTTAAATAATAAGGGCTACGTTCTCGGTATTGACAAGTTAGGCTTATTTTGCGTCACAGGAATATAAATTTCTTTGCTATAAATAAATATATTTTTAAATTTTCAAAATATGGCTTCGTCATGCATTATTTAACCTCTAAAATTAATGTTTAGTAAAAATGGATGCCATGTTTATAGACGTTATATAAATATAAAGGTTGACGTTCTGCAAATAACAAAAAAGAGGAGTAATGTTTAGCTACTAAGAGTCCATCTAACAAAAATATATGCTTCATGAATTGTTAAACAATTTGTGATACGTCCTCTTAATAAACAAATTAGGCTTATTTAGAGTAAAAAAAAATTGCAATGCTATAAGTAAATATATTTTTAACTTTTTAAAACATATGAAAGTTTGGAAGTTTCAAAAACATGACAAGCAAAACAATATTTTTGGAAATACATTTCTAAATATCCATTTATTTCAAAAATCTGAAATTCTTTATTATAGTTAAATTTTCCATTAACTAAATTTAATGTAAAAATAAAATAATGAAAATCCTAATATAAAACATAACATTAAATTTACTAATTTATTATTCGTAATAAATCGTTATGCCTTAATGAAGCACGAACTGAACTTTAAGAAAAATACATTTTCTTAAGAAAAGACAATTTCGCTACTAGATATTTTAGGAACAATAATTCTTTTTTGAGAAAATAGAAAAAAAGTAAAACAGGAAACGAAAATGCTGTGCGAAGCAAGATTTTTCGGAAATGCATTTCGAAATATCTATTCAGGCAAAATTTTTCTGGAGAAGAGTTTAAGATAAAATCAAAAATTATTTTGCTGGAATGAGAGTAATTCAGGGGTGAAATTGATTTCCCCCCCTAACTCTGTATTCCAATCAAAACTTCTCAAACTCGTTTCATTTATCAGTTGTGTCGTTATTTCTGTCAAATATAAAATAAAGAAATGCCAGCAGCATATCTTGAGAAAATCTTAAAGTTTTATAAAATTAATTTTTAAATGTAGAATAATATTTTGCTTTTCAGAATAGTTTTAAATGAATGATAGAGTTATTGTCCGTATTGTGTTGACTCTATGTTACATTTTTACATAATTTATTCCCAATTTTGAATAATATTATCAATTTTACAGAGAAAGTAATCTATCTGTGACTAGCTTTTATTTTCAGTCAATTTATAACTATCATATTATTTCTATCAATTTATTTCTATAAATTTATTTCCATCAATTTTTTTTGTAAGAATTTATGTTCTACAAACTTAACCCTTTCGCTCCGACTATCACAAATACGTGCCAGCATAAAACCGTATCAATCAGGGTAAAAAGATAAAACTGGTAATCAAAGTATTTCTTAAACAGTTTATATGCGGGCGGAGTTATAATTGTTTGATTTATTTAATTCACCATTACTTTGTTCAAAATAAAACTGTTTGATTATACTTTGAGTTAATAATGATTATATATATGATTAAACTAACAATAATTAACCCTTTGACGGTTTTGAACGAGTTCAGCTCGCATTCGAATCGTGCCTCATAATGAGCGCAAACGAGTTCCGCTCGGGAGCAAGATTTTGACCGTAATGGTTAGTAACGAGCTCTACTCGCGTAGTGAAATTTTCCCCCAATGCGCGCTGACGAGCTAAGCTCGTTCGCCATTATTGTTCTGCATTGACTATGTTAAAAACGAAAAGTACGTAAAAACTGTTATTTATGTACTACGAGTACTTTAAGAAATTTTTAAAACACGTGAGGCGAGCTATCTACCGCATCCAGAGATGCCAACTTGCTCCGTTTTGTAAAATAGTATTTCCGAGTGATAGCGAAAGTCAAGTTACTTTCAGTTTAGTATTTTTCCTTTTAAGTAATTTTTTCACCACTAAATATCAAAAACTATAAGTAACATATAAAATGCAACGTTAACACATCAATCTACTGGTTACGCTATTAAAAAATAGGCGTGGCTGTCCTTCTCCAACGAAATTTATTACGTAATTTGCTACCACTTTATTATAACAATTCCAGAAGACGGAGTAGTTGGCGTCGCCAGATAAGGGTGACATTTTTGGAAAAACGGAGGTGGAAAACAGATGCCACTTTCGACAACTGTTTGCACGTAATTCTGCGCGAATTAATGAAACGAAAACTGCTCATTTCCCTGACCGTCAAAGGGTTAAAGTAAAAGCAAAGTAAGTCTGTCAGCAACGACTACATTTAAGTTACCGTTTTTCGTATAATTTCAACTTGATACTGATTTTGTTCGAATGCTTTTCTGAATCACCCGTCCCCAAGGGGTTAAAGACCTTCTGAAAGATCTTCAATAGACGTCTTTAAAGACCATCAATTCTTGACCCACGAATATCTGAGGTCTGTGGGAAATCAGAAATGAAATAATAAGTTTTCAATCAGATAGTATTCTGATAAAAGTTTGATCTAATCTCAAAACAATTCACACCTGTCAACTCTTCCGGATTTCCAAAAGAGTTTATATTTATGTGGCAGCAAATTTTATTCATTAACACTATATTCTTCGTTGAATAAATGTGATTTAACAAATGCGATTCTGCCTTCCCTATGACATTTAAATAATTTAAACATATACATGGTATACGAAATCAGCTTATAATCTCAATCAAAAGGGTGTTTCCCAACCGGGAAGAAAAAAAAAGAAAATTGAAAAGCATGAGAGTTGGCAGGTACAAAACGTTTCCATTTATTTGCCTGACCTTTTATACACCTATTTGAATAAGGCAATATACATTAAAAATCAGATTTCTTTTGGTTTTAATTTAAAAAAATAATAAAAACTTCACTGCATTACTCTTTTTTTCTTTCTTCCAGAGTTCCAATTGGAAAACATGAGTTAGGCATTGCAGACAAAACATTTTAAAATATTTTCTCACCTTTTTCAACCATATAAATTTATACCATTCAGAAACCAATTCAAATAATATTTTAAAAATTCATAAAAATCAAATTTTCCTTTCATAAATCTCAAACATATAAAACATACTATTTTTATTAATATATTTTATCTATTGAAACGGACCGGGATAGCCTGGTTGGCAGGGCACTGAACTTATGACAGGGAGAACACTCTTCGTGTAGTAGATGGAGATTTTTGCACGTTAAATCTTTCGAGTCACAAAGTCCTCCATGTTTCCATAACAAATTATAAATCTGAGGGTACTGAATTAAAGATTGATCGTTCTCTGGTTCTGGTCAAAATTACGATTTGTGGATGAATGAATGGATATATGAATGGATCGGACCTATAAATGTAAGTGACATATGGGTGAGACAGAAATCAAATTCTTGGCCATAGATGGATCCACTGGAAAGCCAGAACAATCGCAACACTCACCTTAATGACGTGATACAATAACAACAACATCTATTGAAATATTTTTCATTGATGGAAAGAACTTAACTTAGGGCGATAAAATGTCTTCATTGTTTAAATAAGGAGTCAACAAAGTAATTAAATAAGAATGACACAATAGCATATTTAACACACTTACTGAATTCTATGTATAAACGTATTTAGAAAGGAAAAGATGAGGACAAATTAATTACCTAAGTGAACTAATCTTAAACACGATAATTAAGAACACTAACCATTGTTTAAACAATAAGTCAACAAAGTAATCCAAAGTAAAAACGACACAGCATCTTTAACACATTTACATAATTCCATGTATAAAAATATTTTCCAAAAATGGGAAAGATTAACTCTCTAAACTAACTAATATTTAGTACGATAAGATGCCTCCATTGCATAAATGAGTCAACAAAGCAATTCAAAGTAATAATGACACAACAACATGTTTAACACAATTAACTCAATTCTATATATTTAAATAATGAGAAAAAATTTAACTCTCTAAATTATCCTATCTTAAAAACGATAAAATGTATCCATTGTATAAGTAATGAGTCAACAAAGCAATTCAAAGTAAAAACGACACAACAACATCTTTAACACATTTACTTAATTCCATGTATAAAAATATTTTCCAAAAATTGGAAATATTAACTCTCTAAACTAACTAATATTTAGTACGATAATATGTCTCCATTCCATAAATAATGAGTCAACAAAGCAATTCAAAGTAATAATGAGACAACAACTTGTTTAACACATTTAACTTAATTCTATATATTTAAATAATGAGAAAAAACTTAAAGCTCTAAATTATCCTATCTTAAAAACTATAAATTGTCTTCATTGTATAAGTAATGAGTCAACAAAGCAATTCAAAGTAATAATGACACAACATCTTTAGCACATTTACTTAAATGATCTAATTATTTGATACCTAGCAATTACGCTTATGCGATGAGTCTGGCTTTCCCATGTAAGGCTAAAAGCATTAGAGAAGTTGAAATGTTCCTTCTGGGCCTGACAGTTCGATTTCGATTGCAAATTGAGCTCTCAGAAGTCATATGCACTTTATTGGCTTTCTCAGAATCATTCATTAATGATATTACCTCCAATAGAAGAAATATTATCATCCGATTTGATTGAATTTGATCCAATTATATCTTCCTTTTAACAAATAAATTTCACATTATAATTGCATGGCATACGTCTTTAAAAGACTTTCGATTGCTTAGACCGATATAATTAAGAAATATTTTAGTGGAGAAGATACAAAATAAGAATTCCATATAATTGAATCATCATGGCGTAATGTAAATTTATTTAAAAATCTAAGTTTGATGCTTTACATAAAAAAGTCAATTTTTATGAAATCCAGTTATATCATCGTTTGAGACAAATTGAACATTATAATTATTAATTATAAATTGAATATTATAATTATTATAAAACAAATTGAACATTATAATTGTGTGACACACTTCTATAAATGACAATCGATTATTTAGACAAAATTAGTTGTAAAATAGTTTAGTATAGAATTTATAAAATAACAATTCCACGTTTCTCTACAAGGAAAATAATTAAATTACCTTGGAATTTTTATAAAAATAACCTAGATTTGATTTCTGTCAAACAAATTTAGTTTTAATGAAATCCAATTCCTTTGAGACTTTAAAAAATAAATTCAGCGTGGTAATTGTATGACGCACTTTTTTTAAAAGTCATTTGATCGTTTGGACGAAAATAATTGATTAATTTCACTCAATTGTTTGTTGTTGAGAACAGATTAACTCCTCCCGAATATTATCTAATATTGAAATAGTTCTCCTACCAGCACCTACCTGCCAACTCTTCCGGATTTTCCGGAACATTTTATTTTCATATTTGAAGTGGTAGCAATACTCAGGTTATTCCAATTAACTTTTTGAACTCATAAAAGCAACTCCATTGCCTGCTTACCTCATTGCTCAACCAAAACTGTTCAAAAATTACAGATGAATGGGATAGGGGCCGCTTCGCGGCCCAGGCGCCCAGTAAAATCTAAACACTGGGACTGGGGACGAAAATAATTGTAAAATAATTTAGTTGAAAAGTTACAAAATAGCAAATCCATTTTGTTTTATGAGGTATATAACTATGCTACCATATCGTAATGAAAATTTATATAAAAATCCAAATTTGATGCTTTCCATAAAAGTGAGTTTTTATGAAACCCAATTATATCCTCTTTGGAGAAAATTAAAATAAATTTAACGCTATAATTGCATGCCACACATTTTTAAACAGTCATTTGATTGTTTGGACAGAAATAATTGTAAAATAGTTTCGCGTCAAAGTTAAAAATTACAAATCCATTTTGCTCTATATGGTAAATAATTAAACCACCAACTCATGATAAAAATTTATATGAAAAGCCTAAAGTTTGATGCTTTCCATAAAAAGTGAGTTTTTATGAAATCCAGTTATATCTCCTTTTAAGACTTTGACAAATAACTTTAACAACCTAAGTGTATGACACACTTCTTTTGAGAGTCATTTGATTGTTTGGGGGGAAATAATTATAAAATAGTTTAGTAGAGAAGCTACAAATGAAAAATCAATTTTGCTCCAAATATTAATTAACCAAACTACCATGTCGTAAAAATATTATAATGCTTAAAAATTAACCATTAAAAATTTTCATTAGGAATTTTATGTTACGGTTATGGTTCAGGCAATTATTTTTATATTGCTAATGGTGTATAATATTTGTTGAAGCAGTGCCACCAGACTGACTACATTGATTGATTGATTGATATGTGTGGAATCTCGGCGCTAAGCACGAAGCGCTTCTAACCGATTCATCTATACTGGTTTGGCATTTGGACTAGAGGTCATATGCAGTTCAAAGTTCTAAGTTAGGATCAGATAATAAGTCCATGATGAGGTGAGGCATGAGTTGATTCAGTAGTACATCAGTTGGATGGGGAATTCCCCTGGATTAAAGTTGTGAGAAGATGCAGCACGTCTTGGTCCTTCAGCAAGTCATTAAGTTCACTGATGAGACTAATAAGTCTGTGGGCTGTAGAAGTAGGCTTGTCCTTGGTCGTTTTCCTCGTTCGACTGGGGCGGGCGTCGCACCCAGTGAAATTTGAGGTGTGGTTTTGCATGCAATTGCAACATTTAGCTAGGGAGTCTCGGCTCTTTCTGCACTGGAATGAATAGTGCCCTTCGGCACATTTCATGCATCTTAGGCTGGAGGTGCAGGAGCGTTGGGTGTGACCGAAACTCTGACATCGAAAACACTGCAGTGGCCAGCTGCCGCCGTGGTATTTCTCTATGCTGATCGGGATCTGCTTGATGCTCTCAATATGGTAGATCATCTCGTGATTGGCTAGCATTGGCATAACGATGAGGTTCAGGGGGAGGGGCCTAAAGGCTCCACCCACTTTCTTCTTAAACTGAACTATTTTCAGGATTTCAATGATCCGCTTCCCTAATTCAAGGGATATTTCATCTGTACTAAAATCATCAGGAAGGCCACGGATGAGGACTTTAGCATTCTTTACTGACTGAGCTTTTTCTACTGAAGTGGAAGGCTCTGTGGCTTTGTTGGTAGTCTCCTCCGTAGGTTCTGATGCAGTAATAGGTGTGGGCTCCGGATTGAAAAGAGATTCCGAAGGAGTGCAGCTTTTCTGGGTCATGGATGGGTCAACATTTTCTGTAGCTGCGGCAGACTTTTTCTTCTTCTTTCTCTTTTTAGCTGGTGGTTCTTTGTTGTTTCTATTTTGGATCTCAGGTTCAGAGGCTGGTGTCTCTTCGTCTATCTCCATATTCAGATCTTTACTGGAAGGAGTTGTGATATTATTCGGAACACTGTACTCGGAAACGGGCTCTGTCTCTATTTGGTTAGTAACACTACTTTCTGGGATGGTCACAGGGATTTCCGCTGTCTCAGTGATAGATGTCTCCATTGTAGTTGAGGCAGTTGACTTCTTTTTACTCGACTCAACAGTTTGAATTGCGGACACCGCTGCGTTAAAGAGTTCATTGTAATATCTACTTGGTGTTGAGGTAGAAATCTCTCCAATGGAATCTCGCAGCTTACGAAGTTCCACGATATCAGTAGTTTGTTCTAGAAGAAACTTTGAGTAAAATGCGTAGTTCATAGATCAGGCTGGTAAAAACCTTTTGTCGATCGAAGATGTCTCTTCTTAGTCTGATGTTGGCATGCGGCCGGAAGGGAAAACCTTTCCGCTGCGGGCAGTTCGGTGACACGTCTTGTCTCTAGCAAAGCTTGAGCTGGCCCCCCACTCCAGAATGACTACACATGGCTGAAAGCCCTTATATAGCTAGACGGAAAAGTGCAAAAACTGGCACGAAAGTAATTTCTCTTTAGCATTTTTCTTGAGAAAAATAAAATATCTGTAACTATCTAGATTTCTTTTATAATTTTAGTCTATCTATGAAACTGCTTACTTTCCAAGGATAAAATAGATATTGTTGAATAGTTTTAAAGAGAATAAGTTAACTCCTTCCGAAAACTAGTTAAAACTGAAAAGATTTTACTACCAGCCTTTCCTCTTTTCCGTCTCGCTTTCACCCCTGTGACTACAAGGAACCGAGAAAGGTTAATACCAGAGTTGCCTACTCCTCCAGATTCGACAAAATATCTTAAACTATAAATGAAAACTGCAAACTAAAATTTGTAGATTTTCAGTGAATTTTGCCAACTTTTTAACCTCTTCGAGGCGGGCGAGTCATGTATGCATTCTCAGAGTGTCGGCTATTTATATAGCAGTTTTATTTGTGGACGGGGTAGTAAGAGTCGGCTTTATTTAATTCATCACTACTTAGTTCGAATTAAAAATTGTTTAGTTACACTTTTGACGCACAGGGACTGGATGTGTTAATTTAAATGGAAAGCAAAAACAGGTCTTTCAGATTAGCTATGCATCAACTTTAGCAACCGCTTTTTATTTTTACTATCCTGATTCTGATTTCGTACGAATACATTTATGACTTATTATTTCCCGAAATGGTTAAATTGTAAATACCGTATATCGCTATCTTTTATAAAAGATCCTTTTGCACCATTGTAAAAAGGGGCGTATACATAACCATATTCTATAACATGCTGAAAGATATTTCTCATTTTAATGCACAGCTTTATAGTTAAGTGATAAAGCAGCTGGGTTTTTCATGCATATTTTCTTTCTTTGAAGAATAATTTTTAGTGGTGGTTACACAAAAATTTAAATATCGACTTATGTTTTATTTTCCTTACCACTTTCAAAACTTTTTAAGGCCCCTGGGAACCCTGCATAAAGGTTAAGTCTTTTATAAAATAGCAAATGTCACATTAAACATGGTTCCTGTGACGGCGCTGCTATATTGTACTTCCTTTGAATGAAGAGAACTGAAGTAATACTGAATTTTCTCATATAAATATATGACGTCAATTTGCTGCTTTCTTCATCTTTCAGCTGTACGACAGCTGTTGATAGATAAACACGTTGGTCGTGTATTTTTTCTGAAGTTTGATTAATAAATGGTTTTGTTTTATCAAGAGATTTATCGCTAATGTTTAACTAGAAACATTAAACAGAACCATTTAACAAGAATGTCAACTGCTCGGTTTTCTGCAAACGTTTCAATAAATTGATAGCAAATTAAATAGTTAAACTTGTAGAATAATAATTTCTCTCACTCTTTAAAAGTTTCACCTCGAGGCGACAGCAATAAAGTTATCTAAAAAATCATATGATACTTATAATTTGTGTAAAATGCAAAATCTAAACAAAAAATAACTTAAATTTCGTCATCACAAGAATATGTATATATTATATATATATTTGTTTAATTTATGAATATGATTGGTTTGTCTTATTTACTTGTCGACCACTACAGATTAAATGATCAAATATATATGATAAATTTCTCTCAATTACTTTAAAGTAGATATCTTTCNTCATTTTTGTAGTGACATAATTTTAACTAAAATACAAAATATTTGATTTCCTTTTATTCCAATTACCAGAAAGAACCACCTTAAAGATTAAATACAAGATGAATGGGAAAAAGGCCGCTAACGGCCCCAGGAGCCCAGTTATATTTCGATGATGATGATGAATATGATTGGTTTGTCTTATTTACTTGTTGACCACTACAGATTAAATGATCAAATATATATGATAAATTTCTCTCAATTACTTTAAAGTAGATATCTTTCCTATGTATGTTCCCGTCATGGGATATTTCAAGATGAATGGGAAAAGGGCCATTTAGGCGTGAGATGCCCAGTTCTACAACACCGAACGAACGAACTTTAAAGTAGAATTTGGGTTCGAGTGCACAACTGGCTCGCTTTCTAAATAATCTGCTCAAACTACACTGGTGTGCAAAACTTAAGCAACAAGTGGTTTTTCGACCACAGCTCCGCAACAAAGTACAAGATAGCTATGAAATTGCAGTATAATATGCACGTGATTCAGTAGAAAGATTATTTGTATNTTGTACTCTTTAACGAAACGATACCCATAGTCAAAACAGCAAAATATCTTGGTCTGGTCATAAACAGCAAATTTAATTGGAAAGATCACGTCAAAACAGTCATAAACAAAGCACAAAAATCCTGCCACAGATTACAAATCCTTCTTCAGAACCCTAAAATGGAACTCTGACCTAAACGTTTACTTTACATCTCGATGATCCGTCCCATCATGACTTATGCATTTCCAGCTTGGTGTAACATCTCTACATCGCTCCTTAAAAAACTCAAAATATGCCAGAACAAAATCCTCAGGAAAATAACAAAAGCAAGATGGTTTATCCGCAATAAAAACATACATAGCGACCTCAACATAGATTTTTTAGATCATCACATTGCAAAGTGCATATATTGTGACACCGCAGGATTCAACGAAATTTTTACTTTCGAAAACTTAAGAGAAGACATAAACCTCAGGCCGATTGCAGCTCATTTTTGTAGTAACATAATTTTAACTAAAATACAAAATATTTGATTTCCTTTTATTCCAATTACCAGAAAGAACCACCTTAAAGATTAAATACAAGATGAATGGGAAAAAGACCGCTAACGGCCCCAGGCGCCCAGTTATATTTCGATGATGATGATAAAGGCATTCGCTGCAAGTGCAAGTGATTTGTTTTGTGAAACATGTCTTAAAGAAATCATTTAGACGACTTTATTCGAGTAAGAATGATTGGGAAGCTTGAGGAGGGGCGTAGTGTGACCAGTGTCGCCGAAGAGTTCGGGATCAAAAAAAGTGTTGTTTCTCGTGATCGGAATGCTTTTAAAACTACAGGTACAGCTGTTCGGAAGGTTGGTGGTGGCCGTTCAAGGAAAACAACACCAAGAGATGACCGTTACATTGTTCTCGAGGCGAAAAAAAACCGTTTTCTGTCAGCGAGCGCCATATCTCAGCAACTGTGCACAGCCACAAGACAACAAGTATCAAGATTTACAGTGGCCAAACGCCTCCACAAAGGTGGCTCACTTGCTAGACGTCCTGAACGCTGCATGCCTTTCAAAGTTAGACATCGGCGGCACCGTTTAGAGTGGTGCAGAGAAAACGATACATGGACACCTCATCAATGGAGTCGCGTCCTCTTCACAGATGAGAGTCGTTTTAGTGCTACAAGCGATTCTCAACGTCAGTTGATCTGGAGAAAAGTTGGAGATCTATTTCATCCCAATAACATCGCGGAAAGAGATCGTTACGTTGGTCCTGGAGTTGTCGTCTGGGGTGGCATTATGTTGAACGGGCGGACTGAGCTTCAGATCTTCGACGGAGGTTCTGTAACTGGAGACCGCTGCTGCAATGCGGTAATCCTACCCCATCTGCGTCTGTTCTGAGGGGCCATTGACCAGACTTTATTTTTATGGACGACAATGCCTGGTCACACCGTACTGCTAATGTTCAAGAGCTACTGGAAAGTGAAGATATCACACGAATGGATTGGTCAGCTTACTCTCCAGATCTAAATCCCATAGAGCATGTGTGGGATGCATTAGGGAGACGTCTTGTGACACGACAGTATCCTCTTGGTAACACCCATCAGCTGAAAGATGCGTTAAAGGAGGAATGGAGAAGTTTTCCCCAAGAACTCCTGGATAATCTGGTGCTTAGCATGGAGAGACGATGCCAAGCAACAATTACAGTAAGGGGAGGGCATATCCCATACTAGGGAACATCTGCCAGTTGTACTTACGTGTCTTTAGGCAATCATGTGTAACGCCACTATATGTCAATTAAAGCCTTTTTTTGTTCCATACCCTACTTTAATCTTTATACTCATTTCTGCGCCATTATTCTTTTACCATCGTTTAAGCACAAAATAATGTACATCATATTCAAATTTCATGGCAATCGGATGATTTCTTGTAGAGTTATGACAAAAAAACGCACTTGTTGCATAAGTTTTGCACACCAGTGTACTTATAATATCCCGTGAGAAGGCTTTCTAATGTAGGAGGTGATGGCTAAGTATCGTAGAGTGTCTACCACTACGATTATTCAATTCCTTGTTGGGGTAGCTACTGGGATAGGGACCCAGATCCGAAAACAAGACAATGCTGGATTCATAGATGAAGCCTCTTCATTGTCGTTAGCACTTACCACAGTTTCCATCACCTGGAAGTAATAAGTGAGTTATAGCTAAGATTTCGCAAGAGTACAGATGATGCCCAACTTCCGCTTTTATTTGTCAATTAACACATTGCTGACCGTCAACTTTTCTGAGAATAACCCCATATGCCCTGCTGTTGTTCAGAAAGCCGATGTGGATGTAAAACAATATAAACTTTAAAAATTTCGAATTTTTAATGCCGTATAATAAAAAGTATAACAATCACCTACGAGTAATGGTACACCACAAGTTTTGCAAATATATCGGGTTTCGTAAAGTTATAATAAATTGGTAGATAATTAAATAGTAAAACTTGAAAAGTAAGGAAAATTACGCCCACTTTTAAAAATAGTCACCACGAGGTCACTGCTAATATGATTGCTATGACTCGTGACCAGTCAGTAACGTGTTAATAAATTACTTCAGAGTTGTTTTTTAGTGAATTATATCTATTTTCTTTGACTTAAAAATTTATTGGTAGCATTAAACCTCTATATTTATCTTACTTGAGTAACCAAAGTAAATTTCAGATCACGGGAATCCTTTCTATCTGTTGATTCGTAAGAATGATATGTTTCATATTATCTCGATCTTAAAGAAGCGGTATTGTCGATTTTTAAAAAGCAATGAGTGACGTTTCAATGAAAGTTGTAGCTCCTCATATTATTTACCGGATCAACGTTGCACTTTCTTTTTTTAAAAAAAAGAGCTGAATGGTCACTTCCTTTAAGAAGAATCTAGTACTTTTTTTTTTAACAATATTTATTTTTCTTGACAGACTAAAATCAGGTAAGATCCATTCAAAACGCTTTTTTACGTGTAGAAAAATATCAAATGTAGCACCTTTGAACTATATTTTATGACGGAACAACGATTATTCGTACCGCAGCATTGGTTAAGGTGACAACGAAATATAAATCCGGGCTTGCTTAATTTGTTTAATTTTGCCAGAGCTTAAAAACTTTGCAATAAAAGCACTTGATCAGATTTATTTGATTAAAGTTTTTATATATAGTAGAGGAAAAACCATCCTAAATAAAATCTATTAAATAAAAATTGAAATGGTAGCGATTAAAATTCGAAACATAACTATCACATAAGATATACTACTGCATGAAATATTGAAGAAAAATACCTTTTTACTCAGAAGAAAATGTTGTGCAATGAGCAAGTGATCAAGAGTATTAAATTTTAGTTTACCCAAACTAAACTGTGATTTAAATTGCATTTGGGATACATAATAAAGAAGTGAATTTTGCATACTACTTCTTCGAATTTATATTTTTTTAAATCATTTTTTTGGAATATTATGACAACAGAACTAAGTATCACATGATAGAGAAATAAATGGCCTCGATGGATCCTAAACGCCTCGAACAGCCAAAAATAACTATGACTATTACATAATTCTCCCCTTACGCTTGTTAATATTTATTTACGTTTTAGATAAAAAGAAAATACCACATCTCCTTAAAACTTTGATGTAGATGTGACTCCGGTGTGCCTTCAGATCTAATTAAAAGTAAAATATATATTTTGGTACTTTTTTCAATTATAAGAAAACAGTCTAATAGTTACTAAAAATGTCTGCTGGATTATCGGAATTGTATTTGTACTAAAATCCAAAATTACAAAAAGAGTAATTTGAATTTTTTCTATATCATTTAAAACTGAATAATAATTCAATTTGAAAATTAAAGAAATTTGAATAACTGATTCTCTCGAATCTAATTAACAGCAAATAGGTGCTAATTGAAGTTAGCCATATTTGAAGGATTTGGCCTTTAACCCTATCAAAGATTGTGGAAAGTATACTTCCCACCACTTTTTTACCACTTTTAATTTAGAATTCCATTTGTTAACAGCTTCAGCTTTCTTGTAGTACGTTTGAGTAAAATTGAACACATTTGTTAGTTTAGAAAAAACGTATAAAATTTATAAAATACATAATTCTTTTTGAAGTTTGTTTCGTTTATAAATAAAGAAAAGTAAAAGTCAATTAGTAATATATGGTCGTGTTTGTATTTTTAGTGCTTCAGAGATGCTAAATGATCCAGATTCGAAGAAATATTAGGAAGAAAAAAAAACTATGGTAGGGAACTGCAATTTAAAATGTTCAGATTTTAAGTTAATTTTGTCACTTTCTTAAAAACCTAAGCATGCCTAAGCTGCAAATACCCTAGAAACATTTTTACATTAGCCTCAGTTGGACTCAAAATTGGCTCAATTTGCATCCTACATGAACATGCACCGGAGGACTAATTTTAGGATGTCTAGATTTTTTAACACGTTGAGGTCTGCCACAGCTTGCTGACACTGACCTTTCACATAGGCCACGAAAAAGCTGCAGCGTATAACATGATATAGAATTCTAAAATTTGCACTCTTTTATGGAATTGCAGAAAATGTCTTCAAAATTTACTTAATTATTGTGATTCTTGGTTTAATAAATTCAATTTAGTAGATTTTTATTCACCACTATTTTTAAACAATTCGTTGTTTTATATAATTCACCATTTTTTTCATAAATGTCATGCTAAACCTTTTAAAACTAGCAAAATCTGTCTAATATTTGCAATTCCAGTTTGTAGTTAATTACAGTTCGGCCAGACGGGCAAGCCATGTAAAATTAGCGTGGTGTTCAACGTGTTAATATTGGTCATATATAAGGCCAATATTGGCTGAATCAGGAATAAAAAATATGGGATGAATCTGACAATTCTATATAGGGCCGCTATTTGTCACAAAGGGACTGCAAAATATTGGGTGAATCATCAATTCTATACAGGATCGACACAGGAAACATATCGGTCTTTAGAACCCTTATGGAGCCAGGGTTCGTAAATATTGGCCCAATGAGGTTCCAAGCAACGCCTCCTATAACTGACAGCCTTCGCACGGTTTTTTGTAGGTAGTCCGATCAGACCGCTATGAAGGTAAACCAATTCCTAGTCCTAGTCCTAGTGTTTTGATTTTATTGGGCACCTGGGCCGTGAAGCGCCCCCTATCCCATTCATCTGGAATTTTAGAACAGTTTTGGTTGAGCAATGAGGTAAGCAGGCAATGGAGTTGCTTCTATGAATGTTTCAAGCTCTTTGCTTGAATAACTAAAAAGGAATCAAAAATAAATTGAACAGCTTGCTCTGAACTGTGTTTGTTTGATTTTGGAGTTGTTCAGAATTGTATCAGCATGAGTAAACGTTATTTTCAGAAAGGTTGATGAAATTATTTGTTTTGATAGTTATGATATGAGGCGTCGGAGGTGAAATGTGCAGCTATTGGTCTGTAGTTTTTATCTTTGATATAATTTTCAAATTTAAAGATTTCATTAAAATTTGCTGTTTTACATTCTATGGCTTTATCGAAAAAATCTGCGTTTAGCTTGTATATATGCTGTGATAGAGTTGGTATTTTGAGGTCTGCATGTATATTGGTATTCCGGATGAACCATCTTGCACAGGTTATTTTTCTAAGGATCTTGTTTTGGCATTGGTTTAATTTCTTCAGTAGATGTTGAGGTATCGTTGTCCAGGCAGGTGAGGCATAGGTAAGTATTGGGCGGATCATTACTGTATAAGAAAGAACCATTTAATATGAAATCTGTTAAAAATTAGAAAGCAGTAGCAAATATATGTCTAAAAATTTGTTTAGTTTGCGAATATAAGTGGTTTGTTTCATTTACTTGTCAACCACTACAGATTCAATTCTCAAATATATATGAAAAATTTATCTCAAATGATTTTAAAATAGAATTTGGGTTCGTGCGCACAAGTGCATACCCTCCAACTTATGAGGATTTTGAAAATAATTCTTTCTAGTGGTAGCAAACCAAAGTAGAAATTTTTAAAGCAAATGGATCTCTCATAAAACTTTTATCAGAACTTAAGAATCTAGCCATATGGCCTGCACTTTTATAAGTAATAGTGGACAAGTTACGCTAAAATTAATTTTTTTTAAATATTAAGACATTAATTTTGCTACCGTCTGAAAAGAAGATTTCTGAAACTACGGAAATTCCGTAGCAGTTGGAGGGTATGCAAGTGGGTCACTTTTTTAAATAATCAGCGCTGACTACTTATAAGACACCGTGTGAAGGCTTTCTGATGTAGGAGGTGATCGTCCAAGTCATTTTGCTGCTAGGGTAACGGCTGTATCAGATAAGCATTTGAATTATTTAGAGGTGGTAGTTGGTAAAACCCCTATAAAGCAAATTTACTACGCCTAGAATCATACCTAAAGGGACTACCACTTGGAAATGTTTATATATTACCCCGATCAAGTTGACATTGCTGCAGTTTATGATGATTGATTAATACATGGAAATAATTTACACAAAGATAAAAGTTACTACCCCTTTGGAACACCTTTCCTCTGCACTTATACACTTCGTAATCCGCGTAACAATTCAATTCCGACGACTTGACTGAAATATTCACAAGGATATAAATGCGTTCAGATATGATCTAACTCTTTAAGCACTCACAGTGTATTACATGACCACTGTGCTATGTAGAAAAAAAAGTGATACCTTCAAATTTTCTTATGAAACTGCTTATCAGATTGTACCATTTTATTGAGAATTTTTTTTAAATACTGTTGGTAGTTAAGGAAAAAGCTATATTTTAGCAATTTAAATTTTGTTTTCTCATTCATACTCATATGTGGTGGTTATCTTAGCATCAGCCCCGCGAGTGGCTCTAATTTATTTGAGTGGGAATAAATAATAAATCGTCGAAGCTCATCTGAAAGGTGAAAGTTGGGGATCAGTAACATTTACTGAGGGTAAATTAAAATGAAGTAACGAGATTAAGCAAACAAATTTATGAGAGAGAAAAGGTTTTTGTGGCCGACTGCCTCGTCTCCCCTGGAGGTATCACATCCGAGCTGCTCAGGTGCACAGTAGCCACATAGCCTCAGAGAATAGGAAAAATACCTAATAAATGCGCAAAAATATATAGGAGTGTTTACAGCTATTTACAAAATGTAAGGGACAAAACTCCATCGGGTAGGAAAGAGGCGGTTGCCGGGCTATATTTTATGTTATCTTTGATGAGCTCAAAATCAAAGTTTTTAAAGTAGATGCGCGTATGACAGGAGAGTGCATCTCTGAAGAAACTTGCACATTGTTCAGCTATGAGTTCATCTAATTTGTTGATTTTTAAATCTCTTCTTAGTTCTTTCGTTCTCATGGATCTGAAGTCTCCAGTGATGTATCTGAGAAATTTATTTTGAGTACTCAGTAGCAGTGGCTGTGCTCCATGCAGGGGCTGCGTAGCTGATGATCGGTCGAATGCATTGGAGGTATAGTGTTCATTTTGTTTTAAGTGTATTGTTTACAGAGATGCCAACTTGCTCCACTTTGTAAAGAAAATATATTCTAGTGGTAACAAAATTTAAGTTATTTTCAGTTTAGTATTTTCCGTTTTATGTAATTTTTCCACCATTAAATATCGAAAATTCAAAGTGAAATGCATCTTTTTTTTAACAGTTATCTCGTGTTGAGGTGCTACATTTAAAGAGTAGACGTGATTATCTTTATTCTACTAGATTTACTATTTAATTCCCTACCCATTTATTGAAACTTTTACTGAAACTTGATCAGTGGACATCCCTGCGTTTAGGTGCCAAACTTCATAGCTTTACATTTGCAAAAAAAGTTTAATCCTTTTAATATTAAATTCATATATATTTGAAATTTTTCCCAGTCTATAAATTCTACATTTATCAATAAATTTAATCTTTTTTAAATATTTAAAAATTAATGTACCCTCCATTACATCCATACCATAGAAAATAGTTTCTGAATAAATTATATGAGTAAATTAAATATTTATCATCCCTAAATTAATATTCATTGTTGAACCATTGCTAAACAAGCTCATGTAGCACCCGTATCTAATGAGAAAATTTCGTTAGTTAATTAGCGCTATGTTAAATGAATGCTACATACCCCTCGAAATATACTGCAACCTCTTCGAATTGACGGTTTAAGTATTGTTTGGAAAGTTTGATTAAACATTGATATTTGTTATCTATTCACTTTCACACCTAATTAGGAGTTAAAATTAGAGATATTTTTGCTCGATAGGGTCATACGATCTTCAAAATTTCATGTTTTTCAACAATCTCTATTAAAAAGGAAATTCAAGTATGAATGTAGTTTATTTAGTGCAATTAAATCTGGTTTTANATCAATGTTAATTCAAAGTATAACTAAATAGCTTTATTTTGAACAAAGTAATGGTGAATTAAATAAATAAAACAATTATAACTCCGCCCACAAATAAACTGCTGAAGAATTACTTTGATTACCAGTTTTGTCTTATTACCCTGATTGATACGGTTTTATGCTGGCACGCACTTGCGACAGTCGGCCAGAAAGGGTTAAATATCGAAAATTCAAAGTATCATGTGAAATTCATCTTTTTTTTAACAGTTATCTCGTGTTGAGGAGACACTTTTAAAGAGTAGGCGTGATTATCTTTATTCTACTAATTTTACTATTTAATTCCCTACCCATTTATGGAAACTTTTGCAGAAGCTAGAGCAGTGGACAACCCTGCGCTTAGATGCCAGACTTCATAGCTTTACATTTGCAAAAAAAAATATAAACTTTAACACGTTTAGCCGCGCGTCAGCCATCGGTGGATGACACTGAAATTACATTTAAGCTGCGTCTGTCACTGCTTGCTGACACTGGCCTTTCACGTAGATTGCAAAAAACAGCTGGCTGATAGCGTATAACATGATATAGCACTATAAAATTTACACTCTTTTCTGGAATTGCGGAAAATGTATTCAAAATTTGCTTAGTTATTGTGGTTCTTGGTTTAATAACTTCCAATTTAGTATATTTTTATCCAAAACTATTTTTAAACAATTCGTAGGCATATTTAATTCACCACTTTTTTCAGATATGTCATGCTAAACCTTTTATAAACTAGCAAAATCTGTCTATATTTGCAAATTTAGTTTGTAGTTATTTACCGTGTGGCCAGACGAGCAGACCATGTAAAATTAGCGTGTCATTCAACGTGTTAAATATTAAATTTAAATATATGTGAAATTTTTCCTAGTCTATAAATTCCACATTTATCAATAAATTTAATCTTTTACAGACATTTAAAAATTAATATACCCTCCATTACATCCATACCGTAGGAAATAGTTTCTGAATGTATTATATGAATAAATTAAATATTTATCAATCCTAAATTAATATTCATTGTTGAACCATTGCTAAACAAGCTCATGTAGCACCCGTATCTAATGAGAAAATTTCGTCAGTTAATTAGCGCTATGTTAAATGAATGCTACATACCCCTCGAAATATACTGCAACCTCTTCGAATTGACGGTTTAAGTATTGTTTGGAAAGTTTGATTAAACATTGATATTTGTTATCTATTCACTTTCACACCTAATTAGGAGTTAAAATTAGAGATATTTTTGCTCGATAGGGTCATACGATCTTCAAAATTTCATGTTTTTCAACAATCTCTATTAAAAAGGAAATTCAAGTATGAATGTAGTTTATTTAGTGCAATTAAATCTGGTTTTAAAGTCTATTTTTATGCTACCACATATTAAAATTAAAGATCATTTTAATTTTACCCGTTCTTAATCTACTATAAATTATTAAAAGTAACTTAACTTATACTTAAGATCAAACTTATTCCAGTTACGCATAATATATAAAACATAAAAATTAAATATTAGGAACATTTTAGGAACAGGATAAATAGCAAATGTTGCAATTATTAGACGTTTCTCTTTCTATATTATTAGAGCAACCGAATTTTTTAGGAAATATATTTATCGATATTTTTTTAGGAAATTTAATGGATAATAATTTATCCCGAACTTCAACTGGAATAAATTTTTAAAGTAACTTTATGAGAATGGAAAATAACTTCCCTTATGCAAAATGAATAAAACTTAAAAAGCAGGAAGTCATTATTTTTAATGGATTTTAAAACAATTCTAAACAAAACAGAGCATTCTAAACAAAACATAGCTAACCATGTACAAGGGCGCATTACATCAATAAGCATTGATAATGGAATTTTCCGTGTTAGCATCGGTGCTTGCTTTGTTTTCAAAATTCAAGCCACAAAGCTGATATTTTTCTTTTATTTTCCATCAAAATAATCTATTTAGAAAGACGGAATAAATCAAGCTAAACTTGAACAACGATTCTTCCTTACAAAAAGAGAGAATTAATGTAATAGCTTATATTATTTTTTTTTAACAAAACACTACATTTGTGTTTTGTTTTCCTCTTTAAAAAAATAAATGTTAGATTTTTCAAAAGCTATGAGTATATAAATATTGACCAAGAATATAATTACGTGTGAAATGCTATTTCGGTCAATATTTTTACCTTATGTTCAGGATTCTTAAAAATAGACTACGCTTAATATTTCCAAATTAAGCATACTATGCTTACCCACTTAAGCATACTATGCTTACCCACTTAAGCATACTATGCTTACTTACACCACTATGCTTAATATTTCTAAATGAAAATATACATTCGTGAAATCCTCGCTTGCTTACTTTTTTTTTAAATAAACTGGGCGCCTGGGCCACGAAGCGGCCCCTTTCCCATTCATCATTAAATTACATTCAGTAAGGTAAAATACATTGATATGACAAGCATTGTGGTATCCATAAAAGTGACTAAAAATTTTTAAAGTGATGATTAATGAATATCAAAAATCTTTTAACCCTCCGCGTTCGACTCAGTTTTTATACTTTCTGGTCCGGAAATACGGGGCGATTTTTAAGTTACTTTTAGTTTAGTATTTTTCATTTCAAGTAATTTTCTCCCCACTAAATATCAAAAATTATAAGTATGATATGAAATACAACGTTAAAGCATCAATCTATTCGCGCTTAACGGCGATATTCCACTCATATCAAGCAAGCAAGCAAGCATCAATCTACTGGTTACTATATTAAAAAGTAGGCGTTACTATCTTCCTTCAACGAATTTTTTAATATAATTTGCGAAATTCCCGAACCCTCTAGTGCAGGGCTTCTTAATCTGTGGTTCATGAACTCCTAAGGGGTCCATGAGTTATATTTTGGGGGTCCGCTGACTACTTCTAATTTTTAAAACGTTTGGAAGCCTAACCGTTACTTGTAAAGTGAGCTATGGCAGCTATAACTCCGTTTGCTACTGTGCATCTTTGCGAAGCGAGATTTTCCACACTTGTGACAATAAAAACATAACATCTTAATCGATTGAATGTTGAACATGATATACACGTTGCTTTGTCGAAAACCATCCCCCAATTCAATTTATTAATTAAGGAAAAGCAGCAGCCATCTTCACATTAAAAATTTTAATTTTAAAAATTTTGTATACTATTCAGGGGTCTGTTTAGAAGAAATTTGGGTCCGTTAACGGACCCTTCACAAAATATCTTTTCATAAAAATGGTCCCTTCACAAAATATTTTAACATAAAAACGGACCCTTCAGAAGATGATTTTTCTTTTAATCGGACCTTTCACAAATTTGTTTATCTTCATTATTGTTTTGTTAATCGATTAAACCTTTCCCAGGGGGAAAAACAAGAAAGATGGTTGTAGACGAATTAAGTTTTGTCTTCGGCAGACGCTTCTTCAATTATTCGCCCGAAATGAATATTCTGTTTTCAGCAGCAGTATAGGCTAAATACCAAATATTTGCATGTTGCATCTCTAATTTTAAAGCAGCAATTGCTGTTTATCTTTCAAAATTTAATTTTTTTATTATAATTTAACAGTGCTGAGTATAATCTTGTATCTATTTACAATTTAAAAACTCCTTGAAAAAGTTTTTTGCAATAACTGGACCCTATTTGCACAAATTCATAAAAGCAGGACCCTGGATTAAAGAATGTGACTTAACGTTTATTTTATATTCACAAATTACGAGTAATTTTTTCACAATTTTACAAAAACAGGACCTTTTACGAAATCTCTGGACAGACCCCTGCTATTAAAATAATAAAATTAAATGTTTTCTAATAATTGATGTTTTTTGCAGTCTTTTTTTTCACAGGGGGGGGGGTGGTCCGTGACTTCTTAAAATTTTTTAAAAGGGGTCCATTATATCAAAAAGATTAATAAACATTGCTCTAGTGCAACCTAGTAGCGAAAATAAGCATCAGATGATGGTTTTGGATGATGGTCGTACACGGGGAAATGGCGGGATCCGTATTGAAATCAGGGGAAAAATTTCTTCGCCCGCGATTTTCACGTGACCCGTATTAAGCGACGAAACAGATACCCCGGTCAAATCGCGGGAGCCGTACGCGGAGGGTTAAAAGAGATTAAAATTAGCAACTTTTCCTAGAATACTTCTTCCAGTTAACTACGGAAGGTGATGTAATTCATACATTTTCAAATTTTTACTTATAATTTTCTCTACTGGGAAAGTTCATATATAGCAAGACGGAAATGAGTAAAAACTGGTAACAAATAAATATGATTTTTAGCTTTTTTTTCGGGAATAATACAATATCTATAACTACCAAATTTTTTTAGCGGAAAAAATTTTAAATTTTGAATTGCTTCTTCGCCGAGAAAAAAAGAAAGGCAGTCAATTATTTATTGTTAAGAATAGATTTACTCCTTTCGAAAATTATTCATTATTGAAATAGTTCTACTACCAGCATTTTCTTTCTTCCGTTTCACGTTCAGGCCTAGTGAGATCTGAGGCATTGAAGTTTGATATAGCAAATTTAGCAATATAGGAATTACGAGATCAAATATACGAAATAGAAGACTGGTGTGTAAAATGGAAAGTAGCTGCAAATGCAGACGAACCTCAAATCTTTATCATACAGAAAAGAAGAATAAAAATACAATCACAATGTAAACCAAAAATGTTCAACATACAAATACCAATAGTCAAAAAACTACCACGGCCTTATAATAAACAGCAAAGTCACCTAGAATGTTCATATTAAAAATATAATAGATAAAGCAAATATAGCAACAATAGTAATCCAATCATTCATCTACTACCAGAATGCATCATTAAAACTAGAAAAAGCTGCTATCGATGATTAGACTAATTCTCAAATATGCCTCGTCTTCCTGGACAACCATACAAGAATTCCCCATGAAAAAACTCAACCAATGCCAGAACAAGAAACTAAGAAAAATCACCTGAGACAGATAGTTCATCAGAAATACAAATATTCATGAAGAACTAAAGATCCCACCCTTATCACCTATAATCACAAACTAAATGCAGATTTCTTTGACAAGGCTGTAAAAGGCAATAAAGCTAACATCAACCAAATATTCAACTTCGAAAAATACGAAAAAAATACAAAATTCAGACCAACAGCCGCTCACTTTACAGCCGACACCTCATATCACAATCATCAAAATAAATAATAGCCTTATTGTTGTTGTTGTTAATTTACGTCGCACTAGAGCTGCACAATGGGCTATTGGCGACGGTCTGGGAAACATCCCGGAGGATGATCCGAAGACATGCCATCACAATTTTGATCCTCTGCGGAGCGGATGGCACTCCCGCTTCGGTAGCCCGACGACCTGCGCGCGAAGTCGTGCACTTTACGGTAGCACAGTTTAACGAGGACCAATACCGCATACCCTCGGTCCCTACGCAGACTGATCCAAGTGGTCACCCACCCGCACACTGACCGCAGCCAGTGATGCTTGATTTCGGTGATCTGCTGGGATCCGTGTCTTAACGATCAGTCCACTGCGGGATAATAGCCTTAACAAATTTCTTAATCACAGGATCCACCTACTAGCATCAGATTCAACAGCAACAATATTGAAAGATCTATCAAGCGTTTCCCCACGTAGATCATCAACCTGCATCTAGTTCTACAGAGGGGGATTCAATCCCCCTCACAGCCAGCTACCACACTGACTGCTGACCACAAAAAACTCACACAATGCTAAATAATTCACGATGAATGAGATATGGGCCATTTCGTGGCCCAGGTACCCAGCTAGCATAACAAGATGAGATGAGTTGTTGAAGTTTAAACCTTTAAGTGAAAGCTAAGAAAGAGAAACTAATTTACAAATTCTTTGTTAGAATATCGACAATGTTTTTTTTTAATTTTTATTATTTTTTGTGTGAATCCTGCTTTTATATAATGTGCATACTATGTAAAAATAAAATCAAAATTTGCCCGTGTCTAGTTAAAAAATATTTTTTTTTTGCAATATATTATATTTTGGTCGGAATATTTTTTTTTTATTGTGGCGCCTTTAATAACATAAGTAAAGCTTTAAATAAGTCAAAACATTGAAAACCTTTTTACTGTTATAACTATCTTATTTTAAATGAATTGCTCAATGGATAAAGAATTTCTCTTGTGCGCAATTTACTTGACAAGTATTTTTTTCTATAAGAACAGGCATTTTAAAATTAGGTGCGTTGTTTACAGGAATGCAACAGGCGACTAAAAATGTGAGAAGTAGTAAAAAACTCAATTCATATTTTTTATATTTAATTTATATAATTATCCAATCATAACTACCACCTAAAAATGCATTGTAAATTATTCATATTTAAAGCAAAATTCAACGAACTTGAACTGTACTTCACAAATTACTCTTGTATTACATCACCATAGCTGCCAACTCTTCCGGTTTTCCAGGAAGATTTTAATTTCGTATTTAAAGTGGTACCGAAATTCATGTCATGCCATTAAACTTTTTGAATTATAATAATTATTATAAATGAGTTTGACCACCACTACATATAAATAATTACAACGAATATCTAAAAGTATACTAAACTTTAAGAAAGCGGAATTTTACCGAGTCAAAATATAAATATATTTTTGAGTAAGATTGTTTTTCGGTGATTGTTTTACTACCACTTGAAAAATCCATTCTCAGAAAGAGTAAAAGTTGGTAGGTATGCATCACCTTCCGTAATAAACTGGAGGAAATATTCTAGAAAAAGTTGCATATTTTAATAGATTTTTGATTTTTGTTAATCATCACTTTATATATTTTAGTCACATGTGGACCCCCTTTCTTAGGGTTAAAATGCACATTTTGTGCTTTTCGTCTTTATCTGCTCGTTTATTCGAATTTATTTATTATTTAAAGAGCTCAGGTTCAAGTCAATTTTCTTTGACACGTTCACGCCGGGTGTTGCGCCTGAAAGCGGGACGGAAAAGCAAAAATACTGGTAGTAGAACTATTTCAATATTAAATAATATTCGGGAGGAGGTAATCTATTCTCAACAATGTCAATTCACTGTAAGGAAATTTAACACGGTGAGGAAAATATTCAATATAAAAATTGTATCCGTTAAAAACAATTGGTAGTTATTGATTTTTATTATTCTCGGAAAAAAACTAAAAAATGAAATTTATTGTTACCAGTTTTTACTCCGGTGCGCTGCCAAGATGAAGCAATCTAGCGTCACCCACCGGTGGTTCACCCCGGCGTGAACGTGTTAACGTGCATCGCCTGATTTTTAATAACGGGATATCACTTTCTAACTGAGAAAAAAACTTTATGCAATTTGAAAGATAGCACTTCAATTTTTTCTTTTTTCGCATTTATACAAGTATTTTATTTTACTTTAATCATTTGAGGGTATTACGATTCTGAAATTCGTTATGTTAAAAATAATAAAAGATATTTTTTGTTAAATTTATTTGTTGATGGAATGTTCAAGCTTATAAGGAACATATAGGAATACGTACATACATATATATTTTTAAGCTCCCTTTAAAATAATGCTGTAGACAAAAGACATATGACCTTAACAAATAGTATTATAAACTGAAATGTATTAACGCTTTTTTCTTAACACTCTCTACGTAGCAGAGAAGGGGAGAGCACTTAGTATTTACTCGTGTGAATTTTAATAAAAATTATATTGCATAAAAATTACAGCTCGTAGAGAGAAACCAATTGAGGTACGTTTTCCTGAAAGTAATCGACAACGCGAAAATATCAAAAATCTGTACAAAAATGATCAGAGATAGAAAACAGAAAACAGTGTTCTCTAATGTAGTTACTTGCTTTATTTTTGAATTAAGAAAAAAGGCCAGAAGTTCATTAGAATTTTGCATTTGGAACCTTTTAACATTTACTAGGTGATAAAAATCTTCTCATTTTTTCAGTTTTCGGACTTTTCAAGCAGTTAAAAATGTTTCAGCTTAGTTCCTACTTAAATTAAATATCTCTTAAGGTTTTTGTTTTTAGCCTATATAGCGTCAATTTACACTCAAACATGCAATGTAATAATTTCTTTCTTTTAATCTTTCCGAGGTTTTTTTTTTACTCTGAACCTAAATAGCGTCCATTTTCACTGAAATTTGTTATGTAATTACTACTAGATGTTAGCACGTAGATGACCGGCAACTTTTCAGAAAATTTCCCCATGTGCCTGGCTATTGTTTTTGAAAGCGGATGTGAGAGTAAAACAATATAAACTTTAAAATTTTTTTATTTATTATTCAACTCTTAATATTTTTTTTTTCGTATGATAAAAGGTATAACAATCACCTACTTACAATAGCACACTGTGATGTGATGTGAATGTGGTATATCTCGGCTTTTGGCGCGAAGCGCCACTTACCGATTCATCTAAAATGTAGTGGCATAAGCTAGAGAGTCCTAAGTTAGTCCATAAGTTGGTAGACCGTGGCGGTATGGATAATAAATTGGTAGAGAATTAAATAGTAAAACTTGAAAAGTCAGGAAAATTACGCCCACTTTTTAAAACTCTTGACCGTCACCAAGCTTGACCAACGCCTCCTATAACTGAAAGCCTCCACACAGTTTTTTATAGGTAGTCCGATCAGACCACTGTGATGGATATTCACTTTCCGAACGAGTCACTTACTACAAAATCTAGTTAGAATAAAAAAGTGATAGCAAATATATGAGTAAAAATTTGTTTTATTTATGAATATTATTGGTTTGATTTATTCACTTGTCAACCACTACAGATTCAATTCTCAAATATTTATGATGAATTTCTCTCAATTACTTTTACAAAACGTTTTGGGTCCTTGCGCACAACTGGTTCACTTTTTAAATAGTCTGCGCGGACTACTTATAAAAGACCGTGTGGAGGCTTGACCCATTACCTCCTACATCAAAAAGCCTCCACACGGTCTTTTATAAGTAGTCCCATACCTGCCAACTTTTAATCCCTCCCATTATCATTTTTCCAGTGGTATTAAAATGGAATTAAAACTTCAATTTTAAGCAAACAAATATGTTGCATTTGAGAAAACTTAAGTTGACAACCATGATAGTGACGCATATTGATATATGTGCTTAATTTTTGTAAGAATAGTGGTGATCAATATCATTTAAAAATTAAGATTATAAAGGAAAAAATAGTATATAATTACTACCACTTTAAATATGAAAATAAAATCTTCCGGAAAATCCGGAAGAGTTGGCAGGTATGTAGACCACGCAGACTGTTTAAAAAGTGAACCATTTGTGCGCATGAACCCATAACCTTTTATAAAAGTAATTTAGAGAAATTTATCATATATATTTGAGAATTGAATCTGTAGTGGTTGACAAGTGAATAAGGCAAATTTTTAGTCATATATTTGCTACCACCATCTTATTTTAACTAAATTTTGTATTAAATGACTCGTTCGGAAAGTGGATGTCCTTCACAGTGGTCTGATCGGACTACCTATAAAAAACCGTGTGGAGGCTTTCAGTTACAGGAGGCGCTGCTTGACCACGAAAACACGAGTTAACTCATGACCGGTCAGCAATGTGTTAATGCTTCCTAAGGTTTCTGCCACTAAAAAGTGTCAGTTTAAACTGAAATATTTTTGATAAATGCAAATAATCTAATATTTCTTTTTTCATTTTCACAACTTTAAAAAAGAATTCCAGATTTTAACAACCTTGATTGTACTAAAGGCAATGGTACCAAGAAAAGTCACACAACATCTGTTAAATTTATTTATTTTTTCTTTGTGTTAAAAATTGAGGCAAAAACGGATGTCTTCGTGACCTGTCAAAACAGAAGAGAGCGGAAAAACGTAACCCATTTATTAAGTGGTGAAAGAAATTTGTCATGATCGAAATTCTGTAACCACTACATTTACAAGATCTTGTGAATGTGGCCAGTGTGGAAAAGCATCACATCAATAATGAGCTCTAATAATTATTTGCGAGCTATGAACGACACATACGAAACCGGATGCATACAGATGCAGAGCCAGAAGATGCAAAAGCGGCTTCTTACACATGCATGTCTTCCAACTACTACACTTTTTGCGAAATAGTTTATAGACGTAGATAGTAGTAGACGATTAAAAATCAAAGATTTCATAATTTTTGGTAATTTTATCAACACTTTAGAAGCCACAAAACGAATGAACTTGCTCAAATTGGCGTTGAATATGAACTTTTAAATTACTTATATGTAGTGGCATGGAAAATAAGTGCCAATGAATAAAAATAGCACATTAAGATATGAACTTAGTTACCTCTAAAATAAATTTTTGCGAAAAGCGTAGAAAGATGGCATCCTCGCATATGCGGTTCAGAATGTTGCTTTGTTTTATTTGCTTATCGTGTTTATATATCCCTCACCTCCTACATTAGAAAGCCTCCACACGGTTTTTTATAAGTAGTCTGCGCAGACTATTAAAAAAGTGAACCAGTGGTGCGCATGGAACCAAATTCTATATTAAAAGTAATTGAGAGAAATTTATCACATGCTTTTGAAAATTGAATCTGTACTGACAAGTACATAAGACAAACCAATTATACACATAAATTAAACAAATTTATAGACATATATTTGCTACCACTTTCTTATTTTTAATAGGTTTTTAATAAATGGCTCTTTCGTAAATTGGTTTACCTTCATAGTGGTCTGACCGGACTACCCGTAAAAAACCGTGTGGAGGCTTTCAGTTATAGGAGGCGTTGTTTTATCCCATTCATCTGGAATTTCATCACTATTTTGATTGGTCATTGAAGTAGGCTGACAGTGAGGCTGCTTTTAAATTTATATACCACTTTGCTTTCTTACTTTATTTATAAAAAACGGCCCCTATCCACTACATCTAGAAATTTACATAAGTTTAAAGTGATAACATTTTGAATTTAGCACTCGATGTGGTTGCTAATACAAAATTGCAAGCACTTTGCCTGGGTAAATAAACATTTGATTATCGAAACTAAATTTACACACATAAATATAAACATAATTTGAAATATACATACATAGGTTGACATAGTTAAATATAGTAAATATAACATTTGAATATCGAATCTAAATTGACTTATGTTGACGTATATAAATATAAACATAATTTGTAATATATATTCATAGGTTGTATTTATATACAGCGGTTAACGATATCACTGTAAGTGAAATTTACATTATTAAAAAAGCTGGAAAGCTTAATATTTGCTACAGTTTTAAACGTGAAAAAGAATTCCTTTTAAAAGGGCATTATTCGCAAATGTTAGCCCTTCCGATTAAGAATCTTTGCTGTTTTCAATTAATTTATTTGGAAGCAATATTTCTTCAAAATTCCGTCTTTTAGAATAGGCACGACTCTCCTTAATATAATTAAATTGTCATACATTTTTGACAACCTAAATGTATATTTTTGTCATTATTTCATAACAGGCCAATCATACACAGCTGAGAGCTTAAAAAAAAATGGTACTTACACTTTTCTTTATCATTTAGAGAAAGTAGACAGTAGTATGTAATAAATTATTAGAGTGCCACGATTTTGTTACTTTCTGTGATAATTTTATAAATGAAGAACCGAGGGAGTGTCAAAATCTTTACTTTTGATTAATTTTCTTTATATATGGATGATTAATGCTAGCTTAAGGGAGAATCTGTGACAGATAATGATTGATATACTCCTTCGACCAACTAATCTTTTTAACATTATGTGTCCTTGAATGATAGGTAATCCTTGTTCATTTTTCTTGTAGGTTTTGTGAGATTAGATTTTCTTTGGAATTAATTCCTTTTCAAAAGGCATACATGAATAAAAGATAAAATAAAATGCTTCTGTTACTAATAAAAATTTCAAAAGTTGTCGTTTTCATCAACTCAAAAAAAATATAAAAATAAATTGTAAAATAAAAATAAAGCTTCGATCAGGGCTGTAAGCCTATGTATATCAAGACGGAAAAGAGTAAAAGCTGGTAACAAATAGATTTCATTCTTAAGCTTTTTTTCGGGAATAATAAAAATCCATAGCTACCAATTGTTTTCATCGGATACAATTTTTATATTGAATTGCTTTTCGCCAAGTAGAAATTAACCACCACAATGTAGCAAAATTTCAAAATGTTTTTAAACACAATGTATGTCACGATGTATGGGATAGGGGCCGCTGCGCGGCCCAGGTGCCCAGTTCTTTTTAATTAAAGTGAAGCGAAGTAGAAATTAAATTCAGTGAATTGTTTATTGTTGAAAACAGATTAACTCCTCCCGAATTTTATCTAATATTGAAATAGTTCTCCTGGCAGTATTATCTCTTTTCCGTCTGGCTTTCAAGCGTAGATTAGATAGATGTTATTTAACATTAAGGTTAACCCTTTAATGGGCCATTTATTTCTAGTAAAGGTAAACTAAAGTATTTTGGGAATTGATATAAGAATATTAATTGATATAAGAAAAAAAAACTCATTTAGCTAATAAAAAATTAGTCTAAATTTTAATGCCATTTTTCTTTTTGGTGGTAAGTATATTAACACGAGCTATTAGGAACTCATTGACTTTTATTTTTCGTTATTTATAAAATAAATTTTAGGAATGATAACAAATTTCAAAAGGAATTATGTATTTTTTTAACTTTTTCTACCTCTTTTTTAAACTAAGAAATGGTTACCAATTTTATTCAAACGCACTTTAAGAAAGCTGAAGTTATTAACCAATGGAAACCTAAATTAAAAGTGGTAAAAAAGTTGTGGTATATATATACTTACCACGGCCTAAAAAGAGTTAAGGCTACTTCCTTTACTAAAATATAAGGCGTTTTGAGGTTTATTTGAGTTTCTTTTGAGGTGTTAGGGTTGATTTGAGTTTATTAAAAATTTATTTGAGAAACAACCTTGAAAATCACCCTTCAATGGCATATAACCAAGCTGTATGACGTTGTTTTATTCACACTCTAGGTTGTTTTGAGGTTGATAGCGAACTACCTAAGAGAAAAAAGCTCAGAGAGGTTGATTTTGCGGTGTACAGGTTATTTTTTCTGCACTTCTAGCAAATAAGTATATTTGAAGTGTAAATATTTTCACCCGATTATTACTAAAAATACTACTGGGCTATATATGAGATTTATTTTTTGAGGTGTAATTAAAGTTTAAATTAAAGTTTTTAATTAGGTTGTTTTAAATGTAAAACAGATCCTCCCTTTCTATCTGAATCATATTTTTTACAAGACTGTCAATCCCAAAACAATCTCAAAAATACCTTATCTTTTGTATTCCCATCAGATACACAGTATACTTTGGAAAAACGTACTCCAGAAACTACTAAAAGTAAAATTATTATACAAATTATATATATTTTATGTGTCTTTATTTAAACATAAATAATTTTGTGTAAAATTAGATACTGTTTGAAATAAATGATTTTTTTCCGATCAAAATTAATTATAGTTAAGAGCACACTACTTTTATACAAGGGACATATAAATCTGCTATAATTATGAATAGTAAAATACAAAAAATAAATAAATGATATTCCCTACCAGGTCTTTGCTTCCAAGAAAATTTCAGAGGGTGCAGGATTTATTTGATATAATTAACAGTTTTTGAAAGATAAAAAATTAACAATTAACACATTGAAATATTGAAAATGGTTGAATTCAGTAATTAATGAAACTTCTATTAATACCGTAGCGTGCTTGCTTATTTTCTTTTTATTTCTCAGAAATTTTTAATGATTCATTAATTGAACTTCAACGAAGGTTCATGAACACCTGGAAATACTTATAGGGAGGTTTCAATTTTATTATGAAACTACGGAAACTTTCTCAGTCTTAACTTTCACATTTGAAACCAAAATTCAAATAAGTGGCTTTAGCTTAAGGTAATATTTATGTAGAATAATTAAACTATTTTATTAGTTGCAAAAATAATAAAAACAGTTTTCTGTTGACTTTTCAAATCTACTATGCCTTTCTTGGTTTTCAAGCATTTTTAAGATAAAAAAAGAAGAAAAATTGAACTTTGTTACTCTTTGAGCACTACAATTTTTATTTATTTATTTATTTATTTTTTGCACCAGTATTTATTTTTCCTTTAAAGTGGAAAATTGCTTGCAAATAAAAATAACTCAAACATCCATATTTTTTAACACACCCTTAAAGGTCTTTTTCGATAGTAGGAATCCTGCTGAAAGTATAACTTATAGTGCGTAGAAATAATCGCATAAATTTAAATTTAAAAGCAGTCTACAGAAAATGTAATGTGCAAAATGAAATGTGTCAATTTACACGGACCGTTACTTTACGCAACAATTAAATACCATGAATTTACGGGAACTGTACAGACCAACCGATTTCTCCCTCTTTCAGCTCGAGATTTTACAAAAAAATTTAAAATGGTAGCTTACAAAAAATTACAGAACAATGAAAGAAGGGGGGAGGGAAAGAAAAATAATAATAAAAATAAAAATAACAAGAAACCGAAAAAAAAGTAAATATAAAGGAAAATAAATTAATGAAAAACGGTAAAATAATAGATACAATCTTTTCATCAGTTCACACGATTACATGAGCAAAAAGAAGTGCTTTCTAATAATGCATCAATCTTGCCATATATCAATACACAAGTAGGAGAACCACTAAAGAAAAATTTTACAAAAAAATTACAACCAAAAATAGAACACAATAAGTAAAAATATCACGTAAAAAGCAGAAAATAAAACATAAAGAAAAAACAGAATAAAACTTGAAATGAAATCTCTAAAGCGAGTAGCGAATTCAAATGAACTTACATGAACGGGAAATTTTTCAAGAATGATTTAAAATATTTTCGTAGCAAAATTGTCAGATTGCAAAATATGAAACCAAAAGCTCTAACTGGGGTAAAAGCGTAAATACAGGAGTTTCGTATTAAAGAGCGTTCTTATTGCGATACTGAAGTGCGTTCGATTTGTTAGTTGCCAAGGAGGGACCCGTAAATGGATGTGCGCAAGATAATATTATAATGGATAATTTGAAGAAGTCGACAATTAATAATTTTAGAAAATTAGCATTTAGCATAAGAAAAAATAATAAAATAGAAAAAAGAAAGAAACATGAATTGCCTGTTTTGCATATAATTTTAGCCACGGATTTGCCCGAAATGGATTTGCACATTGTAAAAAATATATAAATTAACAACGAAGTACTTTAGTAAATTTATTTATAATAATTTACAATTAACTCAATGATTTTATGTAGAATTTAATTACTTTAATTGGGTATTCATTGTTTTTTTTATCAAATTTTGAAAAAGTGTATCTTTTTTTTTTAGATAAATAAATATTACTACATTATCCTTTATTTCCATTCATTTCATTAAAAGTGGTATTTAACTAGATGTTCCTAGAAACAATAGAATTCCGAGTAATTAGTTTATTTATATTAAGGTTAAAATCATTTCTTTTATCGTATTAATCAATAAAGCAGATATGATTATGCTATATATATATATATATATATTCTCTCGTTGTTAATAAGGTAAATTA
>NC_092215.1:38628694-38650269 GCF_043381705.1 Parasteatoda tepidariorum
ATATATATATATATATATACAGGCACAAAAATATGTCAAAAACATAAGCAGTATTGTCATTAGGGGATAGTGAAATTTAAGAACATTTTCTTATTTAATTATTTATTAACTGCGACTTTAACTAACTTTGAGAACTAGAACTTCCGAGTTGGCAGTTATGTATTGTATTAGGTACAATCTGTGATTAGGTAGAAAAAAATCACTTTTTTAAGAACAATTATGCTGCAATTCATTTCAGGAAGACATGTTCAAGTCACTGCAAATGATGGATGTCTGCCATCCACATACCTGCCAACTTTTACGCATTTGGCGTAAAATTTTATTTCCATATTTAAAGTGGTAGTAAATATATACTATTATTTCTTTTATAAACTTAATTTTTAAATGATTTTGATCACCACTATTCTTAAAAAATTAAGCATATATATTAATATGTGCTACTACCATGGTTGTCAGCTTAAGCATTTTCAAATACAACGTATTTTTCGTCTTAAAATTAAAATTATAATTCCATTTTAATACCACTGGGAAAAATCATAATGGAAGGGATTAAAAGTTGGCAGGTATGCATCCATGAGAAAAATGGCCATTTCCAGCTTGTTATGACTCTTGAAAAACATGGATTGATCAATATAATGGAAATATTTCTATACTAACTCCATGTAAAAAAATTCTTTAAGCAGCAAGTGGTTTGAAAGATTTTATGTGGCAAAAATGTTTGCTCAGTTTGAAAGATCATGCATGAATCTTTTAAGAATGGTGTCCTCTTCATCAATGCAAAATTTTACCCAATTGAAAGCAGGAAGGGAATGGCCTTTTTTTTTTCTTATTACCACTACATATAACTAAAAAAAACTTTCTAATAAATATATGGAAAGCGTCTAGAGAAATTTCAAAATTGCTGGTATTAAAGCTAGAAAGAAGTTATTAACTCCTATCACATATTTTAGTCAATTTGAACTTTGTTAAAAATGTTATTTCTAAAAGCTTTAAGTAAGATATTTCAAATTTTGCCAAATGATTTGTTATCCAAAATCGTCCAGAACACTTTTTGCTAAAGAGAAATTATTTGCATAGAGTTAGTATAAAAGATTTTCCTGTATTTTGAATTAATCCCCGTGTTTCCCAAATTAGTACGTTTAAATAGATAAGCTAATACTTTTATTTAAAAATTCCATGGAGTGTTAAACATCCATGTGCTAGAATACAGAACAGATCATCTTCAATCGACATACAGAATATGCGGGAAAAGTGTTTAAGCTTCCAAAACACTGCTGAAATCAGTGGTAACTTCGCCCATTCGAAATTTAATAACAGATCATTTTATATTGAAAAAGCCATCCCTCTTTTTTAACCTATACCAGAGATGCCAACTTGCTCCGGACCGCAAATATATATTTTAAAGTGGTAGTTTATCAACTGTGATTCTTGGTTTAATAAATTCAATTTAGTAGATTTTTTAAATCAATGGAGTTCTTAATCATTTATACAACAATCGCTTCAGTTACTTGGGAATATATATTTAATGTAAAGATCATGTTTATGAATAATAAATCTGTTAAATAATAAAGCACTTAATAAACAGGGTTATTCATTATTCCCTTCGGGAAGGAACTGGACTATCGCATTGATATATGCCGTGTGACCAAGGGTTTGCACATAGAATCACAATTCATAAACTACCACTTTAAAATATCTATTTGCCGTCCGGAGCAAGTTGGCATCCCTGTAGCCTATTAGGATCTTATTGACTTTTATTTTTCGTTTTTTATAAAATAAATTTTGTAAATGCTACAAACTTCAAAAGGAATTAAATATTTTGTAACTTTTATAGGATTTCTTAAACTAACAAATGGTTACCAAATTTATTCAAGCCCACTCTAAGAAAGCTGGAGTTATTAACAAATGAAACCTGAATTAAAAGTGGTAAAAAAGTTTATCATGGACTTTAAATAGTGGTGGTCAGCATACTTACCACAGCCTTCGAAAGGGTTAAAGTCCACACCACTACATCTAATCCACACCACTCATGTCTTCCACACCATTACATGTAAATGATTCAGAAGTTCATAGGAAACGCTAATTTTTTCTAACTCTCCAGTATTGCAGCTCTTAAAATATTGACAAAATCTCCAAAAATTCTGAAAGTTATAGTTTTTAATTGTCTACCGCTCTATAAAATATTTCACAAAAAGTGTAGTACTTGGTATCCCTGCAAACGAATTATTAGAAATTTTTTAAAAAGAAGTAGTTAAAATATACGCACCTTGTTTCTCAGCAGTATCGGAGATCAACTTTGACACTTCTCAGGGAAGAAGCATGAGGCTAAAAATGTAAAATGTGATAATCAATAAAAACAAAAGTCGTTTAAAAGGGTTCATTTCCTAATATACTTCGTTTAATTTATGATTAACCCCTTAGCTTGTGCGCTCCAGTTAATTCGAGCTCGCTGAACAGGCCAAACAGAGCACACTCGAGAAAGTTCGTGTGTCGTTGCATTTTATTCTGCTATAATTTTTCACACTCGAATATAATCGAGAATTGAAAAAAAACAATGCTAAAGCAAAGAAAAGAAATCGTTTTATTGATATTTATCATTTACATAGGATTGCAAGCTATGACACTTGTTTATTCAAGAATAAAATATACAGAGATGCCAACTTGCTCCGGGCAGCAAATATATATTTTAAAGAGGGTTTAATAAATTCAATTTAGTAGATTTTTATCCATCACTATTTATAAATAATTCGACAAAAGAAAATAGTAAAACTATAAAAAGTTCAACATCTCCTAAGTTTTTTATGGTTCAAATATTTCAATTAAAATGTATATTATCTTGTTAAAATTATTGAACAGCATTAACCTCTTTAAAATAAAGAAGAAATATATGATACAATGATAGGGAAAGTTAAGAAAATAAAAACAAAAGTGGAATGTAGGTTTAAAAAATATTTATATAAAATGTGTTGAAGAAATAAATAAAAGATAAAAAAAATATAAAAAAGAATTTGAAGCTTGATAGTTTTGAAACTTAGTGATAAGGAGTAACTTTTGAGTTTTATGTCCACTAGGTTAAGAAATATTGATCTGTCTAGTGCTGTGATTTTTATGTGATTTTATTTTACTTGCTTTTTGCTACAACGGGAGGTAGTAAGTAAAGATAAAAGACTTAAGAAAATTTGCTGTTTTTGTTAATTAAAATGAAGAATAACATGATGTTATTTGATGATTTTATAAGATAAATAATGACATCCGTATTGGTCGTAGATAACTATATACTTGTAAAATATATATCTTTCATAAATCAATTCAGTAAAACTTAGGTGTCAGCACAACAACTTTAATATCTACAAAGAATGAATTTTTGATTTTTGTAACTTATCTTTATTTTAATTAACAATTATTATGAATCTATTGCAGTTTTGCTTGAAATAAATAGATAGATATAAAAAGCTATTCATTATTAATTGACTGTAAATAAGTTTAACCCTTTCCGGAAAACTGAAATTTCAGACAAACATAACATTGAATGTGCGACTTTAACCCTTTGGAGCCGGGTGATTCATAAAAGCATTCGTACAAAATCAGAATCAGGATGTAAATAAATAAAAAAAGGTAACTTAAATGTAGACATTGCTAATTTGAGAAACTTACTTTGGCTTTACTTTAATTACCGTTACTTTAATCATAGATATAATCAATGTTATGTTAGTTCAAAGTATAACTAAAAAAATTTATTTTGAACTAAAGTAATGGAGAATTAAATATATCACACACTCATACCCCCGCCCACAAGTAAACTGCTACAGAAATACTTTGGTTACCAGTTTTATCTTTTTACCCCGATTGATACGGTTTCATGCAGGCACGTATTTGTGACAGTCGGCGTGAAAGGGTTAAGTAGTACATTCTCAGAGATGCCAACTTGCTCCGGACAGTATATATATATTTTAAAGTGGTAGCTTATCAATTGTGATTTTTGATTTAATAAATTCAATTTAGTAGATTTTATCCACCACTATTTCTAAATAATTCACAGGCTTATATAATTCATCACTTCGTATACTTATTTCATGCTACACCTCTTAAGAAGCAATCAAAAATAGTCAAATATTTGCAAAATTTACTTCGTAGTTCTTTACCGTTTTTTTAATTATTTTGGCGTGTTCGGAGTAGTTGGCATCTCTGCATTCTAACGGAAGCGCTATATTTAGGCAAGCCTACATGCATAATACATATATACATAAATAATAGTGGTTGCTAAACGTTTAAAAGCAATTGTTTTTAGTTTTCTATTGGTTTGTAACAATTGTTGAATTAACCGGTTAACGCCCAGCGTCATATATATAGGACAGTTCCTTTTTTCAAAGACATTCATTGTGGTGGGAAACTTTTTTCAGAATTTTCATTTATCTGGGTGAATTAAAAGATTCTTAGATACCACAATGATTTTGTTATTTCTGACTAGATCCAGAATTAAAAAGAGCAAGTGCTTTTTGATCTATCAAGGACTTTTTGAATGCCCTAACAGTAGAAGAATCAATTAATTTCGATAATATATTATACCACCTTTTCCATAAAACCATTTCCTGTATCATTTCAATATGTAAAGTCGGGACAAAATGGGTTAACACGTTCACGCCGGGGTGACCCACCGGTAGGTCACGCTAGATTGTCTCATCTTGGCAGCACACCGGAGAAAAAACTGGTAACAATAAATTTCATTTTTCAGTTCTTTCCGGCAATAATAAAAATCCATAACTACCAATTGTTTTTAACGGATGCAATTTTTATATTGAATTGGTTCTTCGTCGTGATAAATTTCCTTACAGTGAATTGTTGTTGTTGAGAACAGATTAACTCCTCCCGAATATTATCTAATATTGAAATAGTTCTTCTACCAGTATTTTCTCTTTTCCCGCACCAGTATTTTCACTTTTCCCGGCGTGAACGTGTTAATGTACTCAGACTGGGTACACTAAACTAAAAAGATTAATTTTTAGTTATCAAAATCTATTATTTTGCCATCAATGGATACAGGGTTATTATTTTTATTGACACAAGATGTTTGTTTAGTTTTCCTCGTAAGTTAAGCATTGATTGAAATACTCGTAATTAAATAATTTTAGAAAATGACTCCAAAATCGATTTCAGAATTGCTTTAATAAATAGAGGAATTTTTAATTGTAAAATATTGAAACTTTTGCATCTTATTATTCTGTTCTTAATAATTATGCTTCGCAATTTCATCTGAAACAAGTTTAAAATTTCAAATGATTAGATTAAATTCTGATTAAAAAAAGGGAATCCTTTGCGCTATAAAAGCTGAAAAAAAGTGTAAAAAGCACAAATAATAATTTTGCTTCTGCGATGAATAACTCAGAAAGTCACGGAAATAATTCTTTGTTGAAATGTTAAGTAGGAAATTTAGGAAATGACTTTAAAAATATTAAGCACTTTTTTCTTCAATAAATAGAAGAATTTTTAAATGTGCTAAGTATTGAAACTTTTGCACCATATTATTCTGTTCTTAATAATTATGCTTTGTAATTTTTCATGCAAAAGTCTAAAGTTTTAAAGTCAGGTTAAATTCAGAACAGAAAGAAAGACCTTCGAAAAAAGCAATAACAATAGTTTATTTCTGTAATGATACATTCATAAGCGTCTAAACTCAGAAACGTGCGGAAGTAGTCCCATGTTGAGTTGTTAAGTGAGAATATATGTGTTTCACTCTCACTAGAGTTAAAATTTAACACTTACTGATATAAATCCCGTAACACATTGTTCAGTTATAATTGAAACTATAACTCCAGATATGTTTCGCAAGGCATGAAAGGAGATAAATAACATTCAGGAACAGATTTTTTCTTGCAGTTTTGCAAGTACTCTAACCTATATCGGATGTGGGGATATCAAATCTGAAATTAGTTTTGTTCGGAAAGCTGCAGTTTTTTTTACAATGATAATTAATTTTAGTTTAGTTTTGTCTTAATGGGTAAATTTATAATTCGCGTATAGTTTCATAAACATTCATATACACTTATCCACTCCTTTAAAAATAACTCTTAAAAAACATATGACCCTAACGTAATGCACCATAATCTGAAATGTATTATCACCGGCTTCCTACTGCACCTTACGCGACAGAGAAGTGGGGATGGTAAATATTAACTTGAATAAATTTAAAAAATATTCTTGGTAAAGAATATATTATTGAATCATATAAAAACTGTAACTTGTAGAGAGAAACGAACTGCAGTCTTGAAGTCAGCGCGGATGATCATAATCCATAAATATCATAAACAAGAAACTGTAAGTAAGTAAATAAATGTCCACCAATGAAATTTTAGGGTACAAAACTAAGAAGAGACAGAAAACTAACATATTGGAAGTAACTTTTCAATTAAGTATTATTGGATTTTTTTCTTTACTGGATTAGTTACCAAAACTCACCTGATAACAACAAAAAATGCATTTTAATTTGAAAAGCTTTTCCGGATGAAACAGGTAAGTGGTATTTTTAGGAGTATTTATTAATCTTCTTCTTCTCTTCTCATTGGCACGATAGCCCAGGATGGGCCTTGGCCTTCTCAACAAGCCTATGCCAAGACATTCTTCCCTTAGCCAAGGTTCTCCAGGTAATTATCTTCAAAATTTGTAGGTCCTTTTCAAGGCAGTCTAAAAATCTTAGGTTTGGTCGTCCTCTGTCGTCCTCTTTTTCTTGCACCTGTTGGCCTGGCACAGAAAACTTTTTTGGTTGTCATGCTATCCTCCATTATTATAATGTGGCCTGTCCATTTAATGCTTTGAATTTTGAAGTATTTATTAATCAGGGTAAATTATATTAAGTCTTAGCATGAATTTTATGCATATATAGCATATTTAATGCATATATTTAATGCATTTATGCATATATAGCATATAGCATATTTAATGTGACCGATTTATTTTTGATTTCACTTTAATTTAAAAACATAACTAATCCTCTTTAGTTTTGAGCATGCTTACTAAATTTTTATTTCAAATAAGGCATTGTTAAATAAAGTAAGACAAAAAATTATAAAGCCCTGTTTTCGAGTAAATCTATTATAAAATATTTCGGAAAAAAAGTAATAAGTAAAAAGTAAAACAAATAAATAAAGCAAGTGAAAAAAAATAAGAATAATCTAGAAGTCATGAGTAAAATTTATTAAATTTCCAAGGAATATTTTAATTCAAATGTAATTCAAAACTTTTTAGTGTAGGCAGTAAAAGCACATTACAAAAAGTTTTAGTAATTATAGCAATTAATCTAATGACTTCTTAAATAGTTGAAAAAGAAGAACTAAATCGCAATTATGTAAAATAACACAAACGTATTTGAATTCTATTCTTCTTTTACTTTTCTACAAAATAACTTGTATTTACATTTTAAATGAACAATCACTTGTTACTCACTTTTTCAAACATTGCAAATAAGTTTTCACTTTTAAAGGACAAAAGAAAGGGAAAATAAAGCTTTGAGGCTACAATTAAATCTATAACGGCCATTTTTCGTTTGTATTGATTCAAAATAAAAATAATAGTAAAATCGTAAAAATAAGCAATTAGTCGATTCGAAATTAAAGATTTTCCTTAAAGAAATACGATGACAGCAACTCGAAAAGATAAGAGGCATTTTTTTTTAAATAAATATAATAAAATAAAGCGCTTTTAGCAAAAATGATGTACTTGCTCTTCGTCCGGTCTTTTTAATGATTAGAGAATTTATTAGCAATTAAAGGAATTTATAAGCAATCAAAATAATAGGAAAAGTAACAATAATTAATGGAAAGATGAATGCTATTATAAATCACTTATTATGCTCGAAATCTAAGAAAATGACAGTAATTTAAAACTGGATTTTTTTCTCGTTTAGCTTTTTTGAACAGGACTACCATTACTTCCACTTTAATATGTGCTTCAGATAAAAAAGTAAAATAATTAATATTTTATTATTTTTTTTGGAACTAAAGCTTTTGCTTTTTTGACAAGAAAGAAAATTATCACCAGAACAGGCGTGTTTTGGAATTACCTAAAACAGCCATTTGAGGTCAATTTGACCCTGATTAGAAATTGAGGTTTTTCCAAAGTAAATGATTTCTAAAATGATAAATATTGTTATAAAATTAAAATATTTAAGAGTATTTAAGTTTTTTTCTTTATTGACATGATGACAATATTATGTATTATTGTATTACAAATTATTCTTTCGCAAGTAATAAAAAAATAAACAAACAACATGAATATAAATAATACACTTCAGCCCACAACATAATTTTTATGTCCCATCATTAGTTACGCATTAGCGTAAGCTCATGTATAGTTCGTTCACCAGGAGTTGGCACTTGGCTCCGCCTTCATCACGTGGTATCGGATGATACTAATTCGCTATTTTGGGGAGAAGGATGTGAACACGGCTGCTATTTGGTGATCGTATGAGAAAAATATTTATTTCGCGATCTTCATGTGCATATTTAGAACATGTGCATGTTGTTTCATAAACTTGTTGATATTCCTCTCCTTTTATTGAACAGTTTGTTCTTTTTGAGATATTTTGCTGGGAAGAAGTTTTTAAACATAAGTTAGTTTGAATAACGAAAGGTATAATAGCTTAAGATAAAGCGAAGTAAGTGACTGAAAAAGAATTTACTGTTTGTGTTTGGCCATCACCTTCTACATCAGAAGGCCTCCCCACTGTTTCTTATAACTAGTCTGCGCAGACTATTTAAAAAGTGAACAGTTTACACGCACGATAACCAAACACTATTTTAAAAGTGGCTGGGAGGAATTTGTCTTATGTATTTGAGAATAGAATCTGTAGTGGTAGACAAGTAAATAAGACAAACTAATCATATTCAATAATTAAACAAAATTTTAGACATATATTTGCTACCACATTTTTATTTTTACTAGATTTTCTATTAAAGGGTTCTTTCATAAACTGGTTTGCATTCATAGTGGTCTGATTTGACTATAAAAAACCATGTGGTGGCTTTGCGCGCATTAGAGGTTATCTCGATTTCAAGCGGGGAAATGTTTTTCCTTTAACTCCCCCGCGTTGAAATGAACTCTACCTCTGAGGAGGTGGAGCCAAGTGCCAACTCCTGGTGAACGAACTATAGTATATCCGCGTGACGTGAAAGTGACAATAAAAGATCTACAATTTTTTTTTCCATCAGTTCTCATAGTCATAGCTAGGATTCGTTTTATTCTGTGCCTTGCGATGTTAAAAGGCGCATTTCTCATATTTCAAAAATTGAATTTTATCAAATATGGCCGATCTGATTCGCGAAGTACTAATTTGTGGTTCCCCAACAAACTCAAGAATGAATTCGCATTGAGGAATTGGAGTGGCAAGGATTCTTTGAAAGCAACTTAAGCATTGAGGACAGTAATATCACAAATGTTGTAAAGAAATACAAGAAATCGAAACTTTCACTTTTTTCAGAATAATTCCACAGCATCTAGTCTTCTAAGCCTGCGTCACAATTCGTACTATTTTTGTACTTTATTTTAGTACGTATTTTTTCGTACTATTTCGTACTATTATTTGTACTATTTTAGTACGTATTTCGTACTTTATCTCTGAGCAAATAAATACATTCGCATGAATACTATTTAGAATTATGGTAACTCTTTTTTTTTTTTGCATCTATATAGTAGGAATGTAGTTTTCAGTTATCAATGCAAAAAAAGGAATGTCATAACAAAGAAATGACAGAGAAATTAGGAAGAAAATTTCGTTTGTTCAAACGTAGTATCCCTGTAACGTAGTTTTCTTTCAATGCAGAAAAAAAATCATCTGTAAGTTTTACTAAGGCAAAAGGCAGTCATCCCTCTGCGCTTGGAGTTTAGGAGTGGTTTCATAATTACAGAACTATATTTCTCCCATGTTGTAGTTCATTTGTCTATTTTTCAACTTGTATCAATAAAGAAATCAATAATCTGCAAGTTTTACTGAGGCAAAAGGTAGGCATCCCATTGCGCCTGGAGTTTAGGAGTGGTTCTATAATTACAGCGCTATACTTTCCTCAGATTGAAGCCCATTCGTCTGTTTTTCAACTTGTACAAAGAAAGATAGCTATTCACAAGCATTAATTTTTGGATTTTTTATTATTGTAAATAAATTCACGTGGCTTGAACGTTATACCATAAATTTTCATTATTATATACATGACAATAATTGTTCCTTAACAATTTTCGTGTTCAGGATTATAACAAATGCAAGTGTTTATAATTATCATGCACATGGTTTCTTTCAGACGCAGAAACGAAATTAAAATTCAATATGAACTCAACGAAGCTTCTTTGGTTATCGAATTTAAGATAACATGAAATTTAATAAAAACTGTTGCGCATGATATTTTTTAGCATCGTGAGCCCTAATTTCCGCATTATAAATTCATATTATATATAAGGAAAAAATCCCCGGTTTTTACCTATTGGTTTACTATTCAATTTAAGAACATCAAGTACATACGAGTGATACTCATTAAAAAATCTTGCTTTAAATCAAAAATTTCAAATATTTTACACTGTTGATGTATTTACGCCTCTAAATTATTATAATAAAACTACTTTTTTTTAAAAAAAAGAAGGTATTAAAGTACTGTTTAAGTCATGCTGCTAATTCCTAAGTCTTTCTTAGTGCATCTAATTCATTACGTAATGGTAAATGAATGATTCCAGATAAATATATAAATATTTTCTGGGATGTAAACTGATCGCTTTCTGCAAAAGTTTTAATAAATTGGTAGCGAAGTAAATAGTACAACTTGTAGAATAAGGAGAATTATGATTACTTTTTAAAAGTGTCACCATGCAAAAACTGCTATAAAGTGGCATTCCAAGTAAAATTTTGAATTTTTGAGTAGTTGAAAAATGACTTAAAATGAAAATTATTAAATTAAAAAAAATAACTAGCTTTCTTTACCACTAGAAAATAGTATTTTTACAAAATGGAAAAAGTTGACATCTCTGTATTTAACCACTTGGGGACGGGTGATTCATAAAAGCATTCGTACAAAATCAGAATCAGGATGTAAATAAAGAAAAAGCAGTAAATTAAATGTTGGCGTTGCTAATTTGACAGACTTACTTTGCCTTAGCTATAATTACTGTTAGTTTAATCGTAGATATTATCTATGCTAGTTCAAAGTATAACTAAATAATTTTATTTTGAACTATGTAATGGTGAATTAAATAAATAAAACAATTATTACCCGGCCCACAAATAAATTGCTAAAGAACTACTTTGGTTACCAGTTTTATATTTTAACCCAGATTCATACGGTTTTATGCTGGCTCGTATTTGTAACAGTCGCAAAAAAAGGGTTAACCCGTTTTGTCCCGACTTAATATGTTGAAATGATACAAGAAGTGGTTTTATCGAAAAGGTGGTATAATATATTATCGAAATTAATTGGTTTTTTTACTATTAGAGCATTCAAAAAGTCTTTGATAGATCAAAAAGTATTTGCTCCTTTTAATTCTAGATCTAGTCAGAAATAACTAAATCATTGTGGTATCTGAGAATCTTTTAATTCACCCAGATAAATGAAAATTCTGAAAAAAGTTTCCCACCACAATGAATGTCTTTGAAAATAGGAACTGTCCTTAATATATGACGCTGGGCGCTAACCGGTTAAATTATTAGTGTAGTTTGCAGGTCAAGAACATATATCTTTCATCACGATAAATTTTGAAATTGAATTACCATTCTTTATCTTTCTGAAGAAAAAAAATGCAAGGGTTGCGCATACCTGCCAACTTTCACTCTTTCCGAGAATGGATTTTCAGAGTGGTTGTAAAANATTCGTACAAAATCAGAATCAGGATGTAAATAAAGAAAAAGAAGTAAATTAAATGTAGGCGTTGCTAATTTGACAGACTTACTTTGCCTTAACTTTAATTACTGCTAGTTTAATCGTGGATATTATCAATGCTAGTTCAAAGTATAACTAAATAATTTTATTGTGAACTATGTAATGGTGAATTAAATAAATCAAACAATTATTACCCGGCCCTCAAATAAATTGCTAAAGAGCTACTTTGGTTACCAGTTTTATATTTTAACCCTGATTCACACGGTTTTATGCTGGCACGTGTATGTAACAGTCGCAAAGAAAGGGTTAAATTATTAGTGTAGTTTGCAGGTCAAGAACATATATCTTTCATCACGATAAATTTTGAAATTGAATTAATTGAGTTACCATTCTTTATCTTTCTGGAAAAAAAATGCAAGGGTTGCGCATACATTACAACTTTCACTCTTTCCGAGAATGGACTTTCAGAGTGGTTGTAAAACAATAAACGAAAAACAATCTAACTAAACAATATATTTATATTTTGATCCCGTTGAAATTCGCTTGTGCAAGGATTATTATGCTTTCATATATTTATTATAATTATTTATATGTAGTGGTGGTCAAACTCATTTGTAATTATCATTATAATTCAAGAAGTTAATTAGAATAAACTGAGTATTGCTACCACTTTAAATATGAAAATAAAATCTTCTGGAAAATCCGGAAGAGTTGGCAGGGATGGTTGCGTTTAAAAGGTTAAAAATTACGATTAGCAGCCAATTACAAATTTCTCCAACTGACGTTGCTGTTGACAGAGAATCTATAAAGCAATGTTTTTTGCCGTACGTCAAGGCAAAGAATGTTAGTATATTTTAAGCATTTTTACTTTAAAACGCTATTGCTAATAAAAGTATTTAGTTACTAATTTTGAAGATAAGAGAAAATAAATTACCCACTTCCTGAAACAGGTAGCAGGTGATGAATAATAAGGTAAACTTTCAATTTATCTTATTGTTCTTCAAACATTTTTAAAAATTCGGAATTTTTGACAATGCAATTTTTAAGTTGCTTTCGTTATTCTTTTTAATTTTTTTCTACTTTTTACATTATAAATTTCAAAATTTCCATTAACAATTTATTATAATAAGATAAAAGCATAACTTAAATGAATTTTTAACCTTCAAAAATTTTTAAGCATTCAGAATTTTTGACAGTACAATTTTTAAGTTGCTTTCGTTATTCCTTTTTTTTACTCTAAAAGTTTCAAAATTTCCAATGATGATTTATTATAACAAAATAAAAATATAAGCTCACTTAAATAAAACAATGGCAATTAATTCGAATATTTTACTTGAAATTTCAATATCAAATCATACAGAAATATTTTTAACCATCCATTTAGCAAAAACTCCATTTTTATTAAAATCAGTTTAGGTAAAGGTTATCTAAAAACTTTGTGTGGTCTAAATATCCGAGAACTGACATTTTTCCCCAAAAAGTGTTTCCTTTTATTTCTTCACCATGATGTTAAAACATACTCTTTATGTCTTTTATCTCTAACGCATTTTCATGCGCCATTTATCAAAAATATAATAGGGAGCCTCACTTTTTTATTTTTCATTCAAAGAGAACTAAAGCTTTCTTTCTGTATATGAGGATCTTATTTGCATTTTTTGACGCTTTGAACAATTTATCACTCTTTTCTAACTTCATGGTCGCCGGAATAAAAGTCTCCTGGAACCGCTTAATGAGACTAAACTCCCTTGAAACTATAGAGGGAGCTTTAAAAAAAAAGATAAAAATGCCTCTCTGTTGATAAGCCTAAATAAACACAATAACACTTGCTTTGACCTTTAAAGTTAAGAAATTAGAATGAAAAATGAATTGTTTATGATATTGCGTAATTCCTTTATATTTTTAAATACGTTAAAAAATTTATAGAAATATTGTTGTTTTATGGGGAAGTGTTGTTTTCTGAATTTTTTTATAAACTATGCAATTTCCAATTATATTTCAACAAAAACGTTTTGTTGTTGTTTTTTAATATCCACCTGTTTTTTAAATGTATTTAATATACTGTTTCTGATATTGTTCAATCTAAGCTAACCTGTGTCCCTTCAAAAGAAAAAAATGCTCTCTGTTGATAAAGCAAAATAAACACAATAATGATTGCTTTGACTTCTAACGTTAAGAAATTTGAATGAAAAATTAAATGTATATGGTATTCCTCCATGTTTTTTGCTAATTATAAAATTTTCAATTATTTAAACAAAAAATTTTGTTATTTTTACTATAAATATGTTTTTAACCATATTTAAAATACTGTCTTAGATAACGTTTAACATAAGCTGACCTGCGCCACTTCAACAAAAAAAAAATAAATAAAAAATTAAACATTTAAATAAAAATGATATTTTTGATGAACCAGAATAAACTCAATAAAACACTTGCTTTCACCCTTAAAGTTAAAAAATTAGAATGAAAAATTAAATATTTATGATATTGCATAATTCCTATATGTTTTTTACTAACTATACTATTTAAAATTATTTAAACACAAAATTTTTTCATTTTTACTATAATTATAGTTCAAACCATATTTAAAATACCGTCTTAGATAATGTTTAGCATAAGCCGACCCGCGTCACTTCAAAAAAAAAAAAAAAAAAAAAAAAAAAAAAAAAAAAAAAAAAATTAAAAAAAAATAAATAAAAATGCTCTTTAATGATAAACCTGAATAAACTCAATAACACTTACTTTGACCTTTAAGGTTAAGAAACTAGAATGAAAAATGAATTGCATATGATATTGCGTAATTCTTTTATATTTTTAAATATGTTAAAAAATGTATAGAATTATTGTTGTTTTTTAAAGAAGTGTTGTTTCCTGAATTTTTTTTTATTAACCACGCTATTTCCAACTATTTCAACGAAAACGTTTTGTTGCTGTTGTTTTTTGATATCCACGTGTCTTTAAACATATTTAATATGCTGTTTCTGATGTTGTTTAATCTAAGCTAACCTGTGTCCCTTCAAAAAAAAATGCTCTTTGCTGATAAACCGAAATGAAACACAAAAGCGATTGCTTTGACTTTTAACGTTAAGAAATTTGAATGAAAAATTAAATGTATATGATATCGCATAATTCCTTCATGTTTTTTACTAACTATACAATTTTCAATTATTTAAACAAAAAATATATTTTTAACCATATTTAAAATACAGTCTTAGTTAATGTTTAACATAGCTGATCTGCGTCCCTTCAAAAAAGAAAAAAAATAATAAATAAAAGTAAAAGAAAATAAAAAAAATGAAAAATATATGAAAGTGCTCCAGAATAAACTCAATGAACATTTGCTTTGACCCTTAAAGTTAAGAAATTAGAATGAAAAATGAATTGTATATAATATTGCATAATCCCTCTATATTTTTTATTTTGTCAAAAAATTTATTGAAATATTGTTGTTTCCAAAAAAAGATTTTTTCTAATTGTCTTTAATAACAATACAACTTTCAATTATTTTAACAAAAAATTTATATTTTTTTATCAAATCCATATATTTTTAAACATATATAAAAAATTGCTTCTGATAATGTTTAATAGAGCCAACCAACATCCCTTCCAAAAAAATAAAAATGTTCTTTAATGATAAAACAAAATAAACACAGTAATACTTGGTTTGACCTTTAAAGTTAAGAAATTAGAATTAAAAATCAATTGTATACGATATTGTATAATTCATCCATATTTTTTAAATATGTTAAAAGAATTTACAGAAATATTGCTTTTTAAAGAATTATTGCTTTCTATATTTTTTTATAAAAATGCAATTTTCAGCTATTTTAACAAAACCTTTTTTTTTTTTTCTTAATATACACGTATTTTTAAATTTTATTTAAAATACTGTTTCTGATAATGTTTAATATAAGCTGACCAGCGTCTCTTCCCAAAAATAGAAAGAAAAAAGGATAAAAATTCTCTCTGTTGGTAAACCTAATGAACTCAGTAATACGTGCCTTAACCCTTTCGCGCCGACTGTCACAAATACGTGCCAGCATAAAGCCGTATCAACCACGGTAAAAAGATAAAACTGGTAGTCAAAGTAATTCTTTAGCAGTTTATTTGTGGGCGGAGTTATAATTGTTTGATTTATTTAATTCACCATTATTTTGTTCAAAATAAAACTATTTAGTTATACATAAAATTAACATAGATTATATCTATGATTAATCTACCAATAATGAAAGTAAGAGCAAAGTAAGTCTGTCAAATTAGCAACGACTACATTTAAGTTACCGTTTTTTATTTAATTACATCCTGATTCTGATTTTGTGCGAATGCTTTTCTGAATCATCCGTCCCCAAGGGGTTAATCTTTAAGGCTAGGAAATTAGAATGAAAAATGTATTGTATATGATATTGCATAATTCCTCTGTATTTTTAAACTATGTTAAAAAATATGTAGAAATATTGTTTATGAAGAAGCATTGTTTTCTATATTTTTTACTAACAATACAATTTTCAATTACTTCGCAAAATTGTTTTGCGGATGTTTAAATCTCCACATATTTTTTTAAATATATTTAAATACTATTTCTAATAATGTTTAATATAAGCTGACCAACTCTCTTAAAAAAATAAATAAATAAATAAAATAAAATAAAGTAAGAATTAGTAGCAAAATTAATAAACGAATAATTTAAAACTCATTGCTTTAACTTAACAATTTCAGAGTTCTGCTTTAATTTTGCAATTTAATGTTCAGGGAATTCCTCTCAGAGATTTTTTTTAAGTAAACAATTTAAGGGAAATATTTTTTTTAAATAATTGTAAAAGTAAGTCGGTAAATTTTAAATTGCTCTTTAAGAAATTTTGGTAAATTTTTTTTACAGTTTTGGGAGGACGCTGGTCAGTTTATTTAATTCCCAATGTTTTTCTTAAGATTGTCAAAACATTGTATGTGGATTTGCAGAGTGTCAATTACCAGAAAAATTTTAATTGATGGTGAAAACATATTACAAGTAGATTGAAAATTTTAATGGTTATAATTAACTTTCAGAATAAAGTTAATCAATTTTAACATCAAGGTATATTTCACTTAATTTACAAACATATTTTGATCCAGAAAAAGGTTAAATTATTTTTATGCCTTCAAGGTTTAAAAATTTTTTAATCAGCTTTATGAAGCTGTGAAGTCTTTCTAAATGTATCTATTTTTTTTAATTTTAAATGAAATTTGTAGCTAATCAAATAAAGTTAAATGCCAAGTGAAAAAAAAAGAATGCCAGAATGCTAAGACATTAAAAAAGAATTATAATTTATTGTGTTTTGAAACCCAGAATGCTTGAAAAGGGTACCGATGGAATACTTTTAATTCATAAATTGAACATCATACTGGGTTTGTATGGTGCTTAAAAATAGAAAACGTGGAGACCGTTATATTGTGGGTATAAATTGCAGGAAGAAATAATGCTTCTAAATTAAAACCTCACAATCCGAGATATTGATTGTGTGTTTATATACTTAAAGTTATAATATTATAATAGTTATTACGAAGAAAGCTAATGTTGTTTTAAGCATATTTATTTTTACCACCACTTTTAATTTTTATTAGCCATTCTGCCATAGTGGTGATGGCACTGATTCGCCACAGTGTTAAAATAAGGTTCTATTCTCGGTGATGGTACAGTGCATAAAATATTCGACATTTACTCCGTGACGAGGCTGAACGTCCATTTATATTTACATAAAATCACGAATATTTTTTAATTTTAACACGGAAAAGAGCAAATCTGTTAATAAAATCATTTAATTACAGCTTGTTTTCGTAAAAAAAATAAAATTTTCGTGATACAATGAATGATTACAACATGTATTTAAGAAAATTTTTTCAAGAGGAAAAGTAAAAAGTGTTTAAAGCTGTATACAATTGAGATTAGTAATAGCTCGTCTTATTCCTTTCGATATCAATATATTATTGAAATAGTTTTACTACCAGTTTTTTTTTCTTTTCCGCCCTGTTTTGTGGAAGAGCACTGGAAGATCGATATCATTTACATATTGCGATTGAGATAGTAGTGCATAAAATGTGGATACTTATTACACTTTCACAATTTAAAATTTATAAATAGCTTTCATTTGTTTATTTTCGCCACACTTTCCCAGATACTGCACACAAATAAAACAGTACAAATAATAGTATATACAATGGTACGTTTATTTTTCAATATCCAATATATCCGCTTTATTTGTGTTATTTTTTTTTCTGTCAGTAGAGAGAAGAATTTTAATCTCAATAATCGACAACAGATGGCGATAGTTTTGGAGAGATTCCACGAATATCAAAATAATATTTCTAAGAATTCATAATTCTTAATATTTTTTAATTAAAAATATTTTGTGTTTGCTTTTAATTAAATTAGTTTTAATTAATTAAGTAGTTTTTGCTAATTAAATTAGGACATATAGGCAATGAAACTGTTGTAGCTTTCTAAGATTAGTTCTGATAAATCTCGTAATATTTTTTTTAAATATTTTATTTAATTTTTTTTCACCATAAGCTTTTTTATCTTAAGTGTTGCGTAGTGTACAGTAATGAAATATGTTAATTCTTCACTTTTTTATTCAAAGCAGTGACAGTTTAAACGAAAAAAAATATCATAACTGTGACAAAATTTATATGAATGAATTTTTATAAAACATTAAAAATATTAATATTTAATTTGCTTAATATTTGATATATAAATCTAAATTCCATTTTTCTACTCCAGTCCTAAATACACACTAGCCCGATTGTTCTCTCATAAATGAATGTACTTGTATCAAAAAAATGTCAGTTTCTTCTTTAATCTTTCGTTATTTTTACATTAAACATAATTTTCATTCTTTAATGAAACTTACATGCCACTTTATTTTAATATGCATGTTAATTCAATTATATGCAATGTGAAATTTAAAGAAATATTACGTTTTAAGTAGAAATTTTAGTCTAATTGCAAGAAATTTTAATAAGGGAATTTTTAGGACATTTTCGCTATTCTTAAATGCATTTTAAGAGATTTTGTTAGGTCATCAATATTTGGGCTCTAGTAATCATCTTAATTTTCCTTAACTTGTTTTCCGAATATTAAATTTATATTCTCCCTGCGTAATTGCTCTAAGAAAATCAAAACTTTAATTGTCACATAAAAAATACTTTATTTTGCAAATAAACATTAATTTATTTTACAAACTATTAATTTTGTAAGGATCAAAATAAGGAAGAAAATTTCAGAAATTTATCAAATAATTCTTTAACATACTTCAAATATTTCCTAATTTATCTTTGACTAAAATTTCATAAAACAATTACTCGTCTTAAAAGTGACATTTAAATTACAGTTGCTGTGTATATTAAAAACATCAAAGCACAGCATTTGCTTGAAAATTGTATATATATATATATATATATATATGTAGGTACATATANTGAAAACGTTCAAATAATTTTTGAAACAACTTAATATTTTTCATATTAAGTTATATATGTATATATATATATATATATCGTTTTCTAATGGAAGGAAAATGGGAACAGTCCACTTTTCATAAAGATACAATTTCTATTATGGCTACTAATACTTATTAACAGTTTAAATATGTTGTTCTATTTTTGAAAATCCCCCAAAACTATCACGCGCTACTAATAGTTGCGGACTCAAAACTTCTGTCAAAAAAAGATGGAACGTTTTGACGATCAGCAGTAGGTGTTTTTCGAAAACTAGTAATTTTAATTGAATGTTTTGTGAAAAAAGTGGAGTTGTAGGCTTAAATTCCATCCCCGTTACTATTATCCCCATTTTTTTTATTTATTTGTCAATATTGTTCTCACTTTTTTGTATTTAATTTCATACAAGATGAAAAAAAAGTTTGTCAGATTTTGTACGATAAAACCACTTAAATCTTTACCAAAGACAACTTTTAAACGAGTCACATTAACAACCTAAAAATCTTAACATGTTTTGACAGAAAAAACTTTATTTTCAACACTACCTCCAGATCGTGTGGACATGTTATGGGCGTGGCAAATCCGATGACATATCTCTTTTGACTCCTTCTAGCCATTGATGATGCAAAGAGAAGATCCGTGGATGTGTTACCATGGTTACGCCCCTTTCATGCTACATAAAGAGAAGGTAGGAATTTCTTCAGAACCAATCCAATGTCGTGATTATTTTCTTCTCAACGCTTCTAGAAGTATATCAGGTTCTTTTCTTTCTCTTAAGGTCAAGTAGATTGTCTAAGAACATACATGTTTTAGTAAGACATAATGGATAACTAATTTGTCTGTCAAAAACTATTAATTATTTCGATTTAGTGGTAAGAGACTTTTTCGACTTTTCCTCCAGTCTAGAAATTTTTTTTCTCACCTAATTCAAACTTAAATATACGTTTATCCCACCTGCAAACATTAATGCTGTCGGAGTTACCAACTTACTACGCTTTCTTGGAAATTTTCTTCTTGTGGTAGCTAAGTTTATTGTTCAATGCATGATTCCTTGTTTTATAAATTTGATTTAACGTTATTTTCTACACTACTAAGGGAAAGTAATTCAATAGTTAAAATAAAACGGTATTTCCAGATCTCTTGTGGTTAGGTGTTTAAAAAATTGGAAAAATTATCAAGCACTCAGAAAGCTCTAACTTTTAGTTGCTACCACTTTATTAAAAAATTTGCACAGGGCGTAGTGGTTAGCAGCCGCAAGCTCTTCATCAAAATATTTTCCTATTGGTAGGTGAATACTTATTGAAGTGATAGTTATGTGAATACTAATGAATTTAATCTATGATTATGAATTTAATCAATAGTTATAGTGAATAATTATGAATTTAATCAATGCTTAACCCTTTCGCACCGACTGTCACAAATACGTGCCAGCATTAAACCGTATTAGTCAGGGTAAAAAGATAAAACTGGTAACCAATGTAGTTCTTAAGCAATTTATTTGTGGGTGGGGTAATAATTGTTTGATTCATTTAATTCACCATTACTTTAGTTCAAAATTAAATTATTTAGTAATACTTTGAACTAACGTTGATTATATATATGATTAAACTAACAATAATTAAAGTAAAAGCAAAGTAAGTCTGTCAAGTTAGCAACGCCTACATTTAAGCTACTGTTTTTTATTTATTTACATCCTGATTCTGATTTTGTACGAATCCTTTTAGGAATCACCCGTCCAAGGATAAGGATACTAGGAATATTAGGATAAGTTACATTTATTAAAACAGTAATTAAGCATGGATGCAAAAATTCCCTATCATATTTAATGTCGCCATATGCTATGTGTAGGAAGGAGGTAGCGGGTTCAAGTCCCTCTCTTTCCCTAGATGTATCTTCGGGCTGTCCATCTCTGTATTGGGCTACTACCGGTCCTTTAACTTAGCAGGGGTTTATAAATTTTAATTGAGCACACACGAATATGAATTTAGGAAGTTCCGAAAAATAAATAAACAAATATTAAATGCAAAAATAAAATCTTCCTCAAATTTCGGCAGCATTTGCAAGTATAGTATTCTCTTATGTGATTTCAGGTATGAATCGACACCAATAAAGTTATACTACTCAGGAATTCATGATTCATTAGCCAGAAGAAAGTTTTATGTGATTTTTTTAATTTGAATAAATGTGATTCAGAAAGATTTTGCATACTATTACATTGGAATAATTTAAATATATATATATATATATATATATATATATATA
>NC_092215.1:38652154-38664886 GCF_043381705.1 Parasteatoda tepidariorum
ATTCTATATATATACTAGGAGGCGATGCCCCCTGCTCGCTGTCACTCTCCAACCCCGATGATTGTTGCATCGCCATTATTGTCGTTTAGGCGTTAACAAAAACGTAGTATTTCTAGCAATCTATTGTGAAACAAAGAGCTGATACACAGAATATAGCTTGTGTCAGGCTCAATTAAAAATTTGAAATAACATGTTTGTCATTTTCCAATTACTTGATCATTTCGAGACAAGCTAGTTATATATGCATATTATATATGCATATTACCAAACTATTTCCTTTTAAGTTTATTTGTGTGCTGGTAATAATTGTTTTTCTTTATTTAATTCACCACTACTTAGTTCAAAATAAAAAAATGCTGAATTACTTTTGGAATTAACATTGATTATAAAATAAAAGGCGAAATTAAAAAAGAATAAAAAGTATTTTGCCGAAGATAAAAGTGGGAAATTACAAAAAAATAACCATATTGCATTTAAATTTGGCAAATACCATTTTATATTTGGCACTACTTATACATTATTATAATTAGCACAAGTTCATGCTTCTTGTATATTTTTCGTTACTAAAGATGAGCTAAATAAAAATCCAAACTAAATCGATGTGCTCAAAATCCATAATATTCCCATGTGCTTTACCAGATACAAATGTCCGAGGCTCCTAATAAAAATCTATTCTGTTCCATTTATTTGACGTATCATCATACCCTCAGGAAATACATAAAACTTTCCCAAAGGGGGGTAAATGGAATCTTATTCTTTTTCCTACTCTTTGGCATCCTGACTTTACGGAAATACTTCTTTTAGGGCAATATACATAGGAAAGAAATACGTCTTATAAGGAATTAAACACCAAAAGCTATAGTGCTCTGAAATATGTTGGCTTAAATGCAATCATCTGTGTTCTTTGGACTGTTTTACTTCCTCTTAAGACCACCATTTGATTCTTTCAAACATTAATCTACATGTTACACTTTTAATGTACTTTCGGACATGCCTAGACATGTTCCATTTCCGTAAAAGAAGACCAGTTCTGAGAAATATATAGAAAAAGGTTAATGTGAAGTGAAGGCCTTAATGTGCGCAAAAAACAAGGGAAAAAAAAGGAAAGAAATAATGTGGACACAGAAACGTTGTAGCAACTTCGTAATATTGTGTAGTTTATTTTAGATATCTAGCTTTATTTAAGTTAGAAATAGAAATAAGTACAAATTTTAGCTTTTTTCTGTTTTAGTTTATAGGTAATTTTGAATTGTAGCATTTTTTAGGTAATAAAATTTGACCTAAATTTTACATAGTTTCTTCTCTCTTTTTTTCCATATTTCAAGCCATATACGATCATACGATCCTTTTTCAAGCCATATACGATCGAAGGAAGTTAGAGTACCGCAACGGTAACAAAAAAAACTCTGAAATTAATAGTATTTTATGAATAGTTAGTAAACACATTATTTTATGATTTTTTTTCAAATTATATAGAAATACTGTATTGTTAATTTTAAACCTAGTGCTTATATTAGTTCAAACAGCTTTTAAAAGTTCTCGGAGTGCAAAGGGCTAAATAGGGATTAAAAAATCCCAATTTCCAGGTAGTTATTCGCCGGTAAATGATTTTGAAATCATCTATAGAAAATATACCACAAAAGTAAATATAAATAATTGAAAAAAAAGTGAGGTATTAAGTAAAATATTAAATACTTTTTTAACCCATTTGGTACGGGTGATTCTGAAAAGCATTCGTACAAAATCCGAATCAAGTTGTAATTAAATAAAAAACGGTAACTTAAATGTGGACGTTGCTAATTTACTTAGACTTACTTTGCTTTTACTTTAATTATTGTTAGTTTAATCATATATATAATCAATGATAATTCAAAGAATAACTAAACAGTTTTATTTTGAACAAAGTAATGGTAAATTAAATAAATCAATTAATTATAACTCCACCCTCAAATAAATTGCTAATACTTTGATTACCAGTTTTATTTTTTTACCCTCATTGATACGGTTTTATGCTGGAGCGCATTTGTGGCAGTCGGCGCGGAAGGGTTAAAGAAAGCTTGAGAAGAGAATAACGAAAATAAAAAATATTTTTCAAAAAATTAAAATAATGATATGAAATTCATAAAAAATTTTTTCAGTAGGTAGAGATCAAATAAAAAACCTAAAAATAGGGAAAGTTATTCCCTATTGATACTCATTAATAGGGAATATTACTCCCCAAGATACTAAGTGCTGCAGACGTGCAGATAGCGGATTTTATATCCTGCCGTAAACTTAGTGGTGTCCTTCTCTAACTTGTGCTATCTGAACTTATCTGGACAATGGCTTATAAGCTATATTTTCAATGAACTTACGGGTCTGCACATGTATGCGTCCTCCTATATAAATTAAATCCAAATACTCTTGGTGAAGTCATTAAAATTATAACAAATTATGCAAGCTTTAATAACTAGTCCTCTACCTATTAAAAATATAAGAAGTGGAGCAGTTCGCATCCTTGTTTTGGCACCCGTGATAAGGAGTGAGTTTAAAAGGCAAAAGAGTGACAGTAATTTAATTCATTATTACGGAAATTCTCAATTTAACTGTTTTTTCGTTATGATCACATGCATTGCATTATGTTTATTTGAAAAAAAGTCTTCCTTGTATACCTTTTTATCTATAAACTGATATAAATGTGTTTGATAGCTTTGTTACATTTAAAGCCAAGAATCACAATTGATAAACGAATTGAATTTATTAAACCAAGAATTACAATTGATAAATTACCACTTCAAAATATTTATTTGCTGTCCGGAGCAAGGTGGCATCTCTGTGTTGAAGACATCTGAGACACGTCAATTATTGCTCCGACATAAGAAACAAATGACGTCTGCCAGACGTCTTCGTATGTCAAGGGGTTAAACGTTTTTTTTTCTTTTAATAGTCACCGAATTTCATAAATTGTGGTGAGGAAACTATAGGCATACTCAGAATGGAGGCACATTTGTCTTCATTCAGAGTATGCCCATACTTTCAAGATATCTTCTTTAATCAGATTATGCTCGGTAGCTTAAATATATTTCATTCACTGTAAGAAATGGATAGTCAAATTTCATGAAAATTTCTTCGCTTTTGCTGAACCGGTTTCCTAGTATATGCTCCGAGACAAAAATTTCGTCAAAGTGACAAAATAACTGTTGTTACTTCTTTGAGGAATCAAATTTTGTCAAGGTTAACGAAATATTTCGTCATTCCATTTTTTTCAAAAAAGTGTTAGCACCTAATGTATCTAACTTTTTCAATATTCACTTTACTATAGGTGTTATATAGGTGTATCAACGCCTTCCAAACAACGCAAGAAGGCAAGAGAGCACTAAGAGATAAATTTCGCAAATGCCAGAAGAGGGATTCGAACCCTTGATCTTCCTGAGGCGAGATCAATTCATTGATCAGTGATCACCAAACAAGCCGGTCACCTTGTTCTGTCGCTTTATTTTCGATTGCCCAGTCTTCATTCTAGTTAATAATTTCCCAGAATGCGCTACGAGGAGGTTTTGATAGGGTAAGAGGATTATTTTCGTCATATATTTCGTTTTTCGTCACAAATCATTTGATTTTGCGACGAAATGATTTTCAGAATTAATGAAATACAGCTTAAGAACTGCTGAATCATCAAAAGGGAGAATTTTATTTCTGAGATTCTTTCGAAAGTAACATCCCTCTTAGAAAGCAATAGCGTCATTATCATCAAATGAAACAAAAATTCTGTGATTCTGAAGATTATTAGTTAAATTAATATAGATTACAATTGATGCCCTTGTCCAACCTGGTTAGAAGCAAATAATTTTAGATTCCTAGTCGTTCGTAATATTTTTGGATAACGAACACTGGCAACACTTTATCAAAAAATGTTTAAAAAGAGTTAACGCCTGAATCATTGCCCACTGCATAGTTCGGTTTTTGCATAGTTGAAAGTATTTCAGAGGTTTCTTGGTATGGAAACATAAATAAAGCATTTAATTTTTTTTAAGACCTTAATTAAGTAAAAAATAATTTAGCTTCTGTTGGAGTACTTATACACATTTGTTTTTCATGGTTATTAATACTCATGTATATATCCGCGAAGTTCGAATTTTTTTCGAACCGCAATATGCAATTGAGAGTCATTCGTATATTTAAAAGTGATAATTTCCTCTATTTCGTCAAATTTTTCCTCGGAAACTTTCAACGGCTAAACTAATTAAGAAATAAATGAATTACTGAACTTCGTGCTAATGATGTTTCTTTTTTATTCATTAGAGTTTGCTACCATCCACGAAAATTTTCGTTACCTTTATTAAAAATTTCTAAGATTTTCAAAAGTTTTTGTGCTTAATTTTTAAGATAAAATTTACCTAACGAAACTATTAATATTCAGAACTAGGAATCAGTTTTTAAAAAGAAGAAGTAAATAACGCAAGAGTGGTAATTAACAGTTTGAGATAGTATGAATCTTAAGAACGGTCAAGCCGTTCTTTGCCAACATATTGCCAAACATTAGACTGCTATAGCTGTCATTTAGTTACGTATTGCCAAGTATCGGATATATATATACATATATATATATACATATATATATATACATATATATATATATATATAGCCATCATTTGCTATAGCCACATATCGCCAAAAATTTATTGATTATAGCTGTCATTTGTTTACGTACCACCAAAAATTCGATAGCTATAGTCATCATTTGTGGCAACGCGCTGCATAATATTTTATAACTTAAAAGGTTTTACTTATTAATTCATTATCGAAGGTGCGCATTTTTAAAATATGCCTTTTATATTGTATAATTGTATTTGCAAATCTCATTTAATTAATTTACAGTTATCACATTTTTTGATAAATCCTAATATTTACCGTAAAAGAATTATATATAAAAATATAAGCTTAATAGCGCGCATTAAAATCTTTTAAGTATTCAAAAGGTAATATTTTAGTATTCTTTTAAGTATTCGTCGCAAATCTGCATTTTTACAAACGTAAGACATATATCTTTTATGTTACCAATGCCCTTAAAATTTCCGAACAGGAACTTTTCTTTCGAACAACTAATTAAACGAAATATTAAAATTGATTCGATGTAATATTAAGCTAATTACCAAAGTGGAATTTCTAAAACTTAAAACTTACTTAATTAAAATAGGAAATGAGATGATTCCTCTCCACAATCCTCGCTTTATTACTTCCAATCATAGTTTTTTAGTTGATTTAACGCCAAATATATTTTGAAATTGCCTCTAAAAAATGAGTAGTCAATTTCGAAAAGCATATGAGCAGTTCTGCAGTACTTTCCTGGTTCTGGGGAAAAGCAATTAAATTAAGGACTGCGCAATAAAGACAATTTCATGAGCTTACAATGCATCCCTTGAGGACATTCAAGCAGTTTTTATTTAGATAACTCCTGCCTTCATTTAATTTACTTTAAGGGAAGGAATTTATAATAAAATACGAAAATGGTGTATAATTTTCAAGTCTTATTCAGTAAAGGTAATTAAAGAGCAGTTAGCTTTTATCAAAGAATATTTAAATGATGGAAAGAAAAACTGAAATATTCTTACATAAATAGATTTTTTCGCTAAGTATTTACCTTCTAATTAATTTCGTTAAAATTTTTGTTATTTTACTTATTGTTTGCATTAAATCTTTAATGACATATGAAGGTAATCATTTTAATTTTAATAAGTATTAAACTAAAGTTAAAATGAATTCTTAAAAAAATTCATTCATATCTACCAATCTTGGTAAACAGTAAGAGTAGCTAACGACTGTTCCATCCCGAAGGGAATAGAACTAAACAGAAAACTCTTGGTGTTCGGACGATGCTACCCAGGAGGGAGTCGAAGCAACCATTTAGAGGTAATCACTTCAGATGTTTAGAACACAGTATTATTGCGGTACAGTGTATAGTGTGAAAAGAAATTAGACCACACTGAATACCCTTTGAACTATTAGTGAGACTTCAGATTAAGACCTGATTTAATTGGACTAAAGTTATTAGATTTAGCATTTACCATTTTTCTACATCTGTATGCAGGTTTAAATATACACTCTATAACAAAAAAATCAACGCACCAAGAAGGAGTTGTCCGATTGAAACGAAAATTGGTGGATAAGACGACAATGTACAGAATAGTAAATGATTAAATTTTCAGAACAATTAAATAATTTATTGCAGAGTTACAGTAACTAGTTCAATAAGGTGTTGACCCACCTCATGCTTGGATACAAGCTGCCACACGGCGTGGCAAAGACCGATAAAGCTCCCGGTTGGTCTTTTGCGGTATTTCCCGCCAAATTTGATCCAATTGTCGAACGAGGTCATCAACATTCAGTGCCAGATGCAATCGCCTTCCCATCATATCCCAGACATGCTCGAAGGGAGAGAGATCTGGTGATCTGGCAAGCCAGGAAAGAGTTTGACAAGCTTGCAGACAGTTCATAGCAACACGTGCCGTATGTGGTCTGGCATTGTCCTGCTGAAAAACCAGCCGAGGGAGCTGCAAAAGGAACGGTAGCAAAACAGGTCTTCGGACATCATCGACGTACCGCTGTGCAGTAAGTGTACCTCTAATGACGACCAAAGGGGTCCGGCTGTCAAAGGAAATGGCACCCCAGACCATAATGCCTTGTTGAGGGCCGGTGTGGCGTGCAATAGTGAAGGCAGGATCCCCCCTCTGCCCTGTGCGTCTCCAAACACGTCTTCGATGATCGTCAGGACACAGTTGGAAGCGGGATTCGTCGCTAAAGACTATACGTCCCCAGTCGGCATCATTCCAGCCATATCTGTTCAAAACATTCATGCATGCGAAATTTCAAAGCAATCGGATGATTGCTTCTTGGTGCGTCGAGTTTTTTGTTACAGAGTGTAGCTTAAAACCATTAATAGTATTTATGTACGATGCGCATAAAAATTAAATGCACCACCCTGAATAATTTTTGATCTAATAATCGGATCTGGGACTTAAACTTAATGGTTCGAGAAGGCGACTTCAAACATGCTAATTAATTAGTGCAGACGCTATTTAAAACATGAAAGCGTACTTTCTCTGAATAAACAATCCTTTTCTTTTTTTTTGATGGAATCAGATTTCTGAGCACTCAAATATAGAGGGTAGCCACAATCTGGAAAGTATAGCCCCAAAAGTTTAGACAGGACTGCGGCTCAAACTTTTCCGTTTTACCAAATATAATACCATCATATAAAAAATTACTTTTAGTAAGTATTTATTATTTTTTAACATTTTATTTAATAATTTATAGTTGAAAAAGTATTGAAAAGTAAGGTATAATGCTCTGTAAGGCAATTTAAAGAATGTAGTTTAGCATGGAAAATAAAATATTTGAGCGAGGTCGAATGAATAGCTCCTGAGCAAATTGAATTATAAAAATGCCGTATTTTTGAAATTTGATTTCGTGTTCAATAAAAGTAAACAAAGAAGAGTTAGTTTCAACAAAGGGTATTTAAATGGAGAAAAGGAAAACCATAAATATACTTATAAAAATTGATTTTTTTTCTCACAGTAATTATTTTTTGATTAATTTTGCTCTTATTTGTGAGACATTATTTATTCTTTACGTCAAATTTTAACCAAAATATCAAGATAATTACTTTATTTTGAATCATAGATATGAAAATAAATTTAAGAAGACCTAGTAAAAAAATATTACCTTGTAAATAGGTGCACACATTAAAATAAATCATGATAATTTACGGTAAAAAAATAATGGCACTGAGGATGCAATTTTTTTTTTTTAAAACTGCAAAAAAAATATTAGTAAACATTTAGTCATCCCCAGTAATTGAACTCAAGCGAACTATTTAAGGAATGAACACATAATGACCCTTGTAACATTCTGGCATATATTGTACAATGCATGAAAAATGGAACTAATTATGCGAAATATAACGCATAATTACAGTAACTGAATTCATTATTAATGCCAATAAATTATGCCTACGATATTTTAAGTTACGTAATCAGACACAAAATTGTATTTTCTCCGAATAATTATAGATTTTTTCGATGTATTTTGATTGAACCCTAAAATAACTATAAGGGGTTTTCGATATCTGGGAAATGAGGTCCTCATCGTTCGATACGGTCCAAAGTTTTGATCCACTAATGTTAATTTTACTTTTTTGCGTATATATATATATATATATATATATATATTTGGAAATTTATAGTGAATTGATTGAAGCTAGAACAATTTTCTTACATTTGAATTAAAAATTTACTTTTTTATATTTGTTACAAAATATGCTAGATAAGCACGAAAATGTTCATCCCTTTTTTGCCCAAAGCCCTTTTAAAAAGACAATTCATTAAGAAAAAAAGAGTGAAAAATCAGTATCGGATTTATTTTGCAGAAACAGAATAATTTTCTTGCAGAAAATATTTATTATATTAATATTTGCAGAAAATATTAATTATATTATATTTGAATCAAAATTCAAGGAACAAATTTTTTTAAAGACGAAATAGCAGGTGATAGGAAGAACTGTACTTTTTGTTTAACAAATATGTACTACCACTTTTTTCTCGAATGTGTTTACTAATATATTAAGACCACTTAGAACAACTAAGCTTTGTTGCGTTAGTTGACCTTTTTTGTGAAACAAATGAGCTGATACACAGAATATAGCGTGTGTCATGCTCAATTAAAATCTTGAAATAACATGTTTGTCATTTTCCAATTACTTGATCATCTTGAGACACGCTAGTTATATATCATACCTGCCAACTCTTCCGGTTTTCCTGGAAGATTTTATTTTCATATTTAAAGTGCTAGCGAAATTCATGTTATTTCACAAAACTTTTCGAATTATAATAATTGTTTTAAATCAGTTTGACTACCACTACATATAAATAATTACAACAAATTTATGAAGGCACATTAGATCTTACGATAGCGAATTTCAACCTGATTAAAAAATAAATATATTTTTGAGGAAGATAGTTTTTCGGTAATTGTTTTACTACCACTTGGAAAATCCATTCCCGACAAGAGTGAATGTTGGCAGGTATGATATATGCATCTGACCAACGGTATCTCACCCATTGTGGTGGTCCTGAAAGAGTGGATACCACCTCTGGAGAACGCACTAGGTCTGCTCATCGGCATGACCGATAATGCAGCTCATTGGAAATAAAAAAAAAATTATATATGCATTCTCAAGGTGGCCAAACTATTATTATATAACTTAACTATTCCCTTTTCAGTTTATTTATGTGTTGGTAATAATAGTTTTTTTTACTTAATTCACCACTACTTAGTTCAAAGTGAAAAATGCTGAATTACTTCTGCAATTAACATTGATTATAAAATAAAAGTTGAATTTAAAAAAAAAAAAATTGCCTTGAATTATTAATTCGCAATCGTTTACAATAGTGAGGTGCAGTGCTTTAAAATAATGCTTTAAAAAATAGTTTGGAGCACTGAAAAGTATTAAATAAAATATTTTATTTGGAAAATAATCTGTTTCTTAAAAGTTTGTAAAAAAAAGAAGTATAGACCAAAGAAACTCGCATTGCATCTATCTTGATCTGCCTGTAAGATAGAATTTCCTCATGGGTAGCAAATTTTAGCTTAAAAAATAAAGTACAAAATCATTAAGCATTAAGTTTTAATTCGCTAATATCATTTAAAGATTCAGTGTTATTATTTTCGTAATTCCCAAACAGTAATTTAAAATTGAAATGAAAACCATTGTTCAGTACCTATACAAGCCTTAAAAACTAATCTAGATCATTATGAGAAGCACAATAAGCACTAATCTCATCTATATCATTTTTATACGCTTTTATCATTTTTATACACTTACATCATATTAAGCTACAGTGGTAATTATTTCGTAATTCTTTCCTAAACAGCAATTTAACATTGAAATGAAAACCATTGTTCAGTTCCTATACAAGTCTACAAATGGATCTAAATCATATTGAGAAAACGCGGAATGAAAGAAAGCTACATGTCATCAGCATTCATTTGATATACTCTAATATCATCTGACACTACAGTGGTAATTCTTTCCGTAACAGCAATTTAACATTGAAATGAAAGCCATTGTTCAGTTCCAATACAAGCCTAAAAATGAATCTAGATCATATTGAGAAAACCCGGAATGAAAGAAAGCTATGTGTCATCAGCATTCATATGATATACTCTAATATCATCTGACACTACAGTGGTAATTCTTTCCGTAACAGCAAATTAACATTGAAATGAAAACCATTGTTCAGTTCCTATACAAGCCTACAAATGAATCTAAACTATATTGAGAAAACGCGGAATGTAAAAAAAGCTACATGTCATCAGCATTCATATGATATACTCTAATATCATCTGACACTATAGTGGTAATTCTTTCCGTAACAGCAATTTAACATTGAAATGAAAACCATTGTTCAGTTCCTATGCAAGCCTACAAATGAATCTAAATTATATTGAGAAAACGCGGAATGAAAGAAAGCTATGTGTCATCAGCATTCATATGATATACTCTAATATCATCTGACACTACAGTGGTAATTCTTTCCGTAACAGCAATTTAAAATTGAAATTAAAACTATTGTTTAGTGCCTTTACAAGCCTTACAAACTATGCTAGATGATTATGAGACGCACAATAAGCACCAATCTCATCTATATAATTTTTATACGCAAAAATCATGCACTATCATCATCTGAAACTACAGTGGTAATTTTTTCGTAATTCTTTCCTAAACAGCAATTCAAGATTGAAATGAAAACCATTGTTCAGTACCTATACACGCCTTACAATTGAATCTAAATCATATTGAGAAAAGGCGGAATAAAAGAAAGCTATATATCATCAGCGTTCAGATGATATACGCTAATATTTGACGTTACAGCGGTAATTCTTTCCTCAACTGCAATTTAAAATTGAAATGAAAACCATCGTTCAGAGCCTATACAAGTCTTACAAACTAATCTAAATGACTATGAGAAACGCTATAAGCGCTAATATCATTTTTATGAGATTATATAAATTTACGCACTAATATCATCTGAGGCTAGAGTGGTAATTCTTTCCTCTACTGGAATTTAAAATTAAAATGAAAACCATTGTTCAGGTCTTACAAACTAATCTTGATGATTATGAGACAGGCTATAAGCGCTAATATCATTTTTATGAGTTATATCATTTTTACACACTAATATCATCTGAGGCTACAGTGGCAATTCTTTCCTCTACTGCAATTTAAAATTAAAAGGAAAACAATTGTTCAGGGCTTATACAAGTCTTACAAACTAATCTAGATGGTTATGAGAAACGCTATAAGCGCTAATATCATTTTTATGAGATTATATCATTTTTACACACTAATATCATCTGAGGCTACAGTGGTAATTCTTTCCTCTACTGCAATTTAAAATTAAAATGAAAACCATTGTTCAGGTCTTACAAACTTACTTGATGATTAAGAGAAAGGCTATAAGCGCTAATATCATTTTTATGAGTTATATCATTTTTACACACTAATATCATCTGAGGCTACAGTGGCAATTCTTTCCTTTACTGCAATTTAAAATTAAAATGAAAATCATTGTTCAGGGCCTATACAAGCCTTACGAACTAATCTCGATGATTATGAGAAACGCTATAAGCTCTAACATCATTTTTATGATCTTATATCATTTTTACACACTAATATCATCTGAGGTTACAGAGGTAATTCTTTCCTAAACAGCAATTTAAAATTGAAATAAAAACTATTGTTCAGTGCCTATACAAGCCTTACAAACTAATCTAGATCATAATGAGAAAAGGCGGAATAAAAGAAAGCTATATATCGCTTTTTTTTCCAACATAGTACTTCGCGTAATCCAATTACTCCCGACTAGGTGAAATGCTTGACATACCCAGATGACGTATTACTGGCAAGCTGTACGGTTGCAGTTATTAGAGCCCTTGTTCGTTGTATTAGTGGTCGAGATAATCGAAGAGGCTGTTGATGAGGGAAAGTTTCGCAGGGATCTCAAACCCCAACCCCCAAAAGGCGGGTGATGGAAAGCAATAATGCATATGAGGAAGTAATGATGCGGGGGCGGATGTTAGAGGGTGAGGAGGTTTTAATCATCTTTCGTTGGCCCCCGTGGGATAGAGGAGAGTAAATTGTGTGCAGAATGGCTGCTAACTTAGGACCTGACGTTTCTCATTCATCATTTCTGCCCTTACGTATGCAAGGAGTTCAGAGATTCTTCATATTATGTCTAGGCTATTCTTTTCAATTATGAAAGTTGTTTGTAAGGGAAAGAGTAGAATTCAGGAGAGTGAAATAATACTTGCCGGCATACCTTGTAACTTCTGATGAGCCGACTTTCAATGTTGTTGAGATACATGTGTTTTGACGATCAAGTGATGTAAATAAAATTCTAGGGGTCAGCTCAAAATTTAACTTTAGAAGCAAATATGAGATTTTAAGTGTAATGTGTAACAACAATGTTTTTTGTTTGTTTGTGAGAATTGATAAATTAATTAATGAAACATTTAAGTCATGCTTTATCAAACTAAAAAAAATTAATTTTGTTTAATAATTTTGAAAATTAGATTTATTTTTTCACTTAATTTTATTTTTCAAACGTTTCAGTTAATACATTCTCTGGTTTATATTTTAATGTGTTTTGGCAGTTCCCAGAAACAAATATATATATATATATATATATATATATA
>NC_092215.1:38666201-38688557 GCF_043381705.1 Parasteatoda tepidariorum
TATATATATATTTATTATATGTGTATCTGAATATATATATGTCATTTACAAGTATACTTGGTTTAACCAAAGTAACAAAACCAGTTGTTACAATTTTATAGTGTGACAGAAGTAATTAAAGCAACTACCTTTCACCTCTCAATGTTGGATCGGAAAGCAAAAGCCAAGCAACGAAGGTCCATTCACTCATACGTCCAGACGTCGTCTTTTCAAATAGACTGATATGGGGTGGACGTCCTGCTTGTCCCTCCTGCTCAGATGTTTTTCTCTGGGGAACATCAAAAAAGGGTTGCTGACGAAACTCCCATCGAAGTATGAGAAAATATTGACACCTGATTACGTCGTCGATGAAGACTTAAGTGTAATACCAGGTATCTTCAAGCATCTGAAAGATTTACTCAGACATTGATTAGATGTTGGAATTGCTGCTGACAGCCACTCATTTTGGTATTTGTTGTAAAATTTTCCTTTCATAAAGATCGTTTCTTGTTTGGTTGCTGTCTCTCTTGTATATGTTTTCTACAAAACTACGAGTGCTGCACCAAACTTTTCTTTTTAGTTTATGGTCTTTATATTTTCTCCAAATAAGCACCCTCTCTCAGCTCGTTCTTTGTTTTCCTACCAAATACCTTTTTTTGGGAGCAAATTCGTTTAGTTCATGCAACTCTGTCAATTGTTTGTGAAATACCCTGTATATATGCTGGAATTGATTCTATGTTAGGATGGCCAAAGTCATTATAAGTCAAATTTATTAAATTAAAAAGTATATAAAATTACCTAACCCTCCGATAGTCATGAACCTATATTTATGTTTCACCGTTCTTCCATAAATAACAAATTTATTTTAATTATGTATTTTTTCATATTATCGAATAGAGAAGACAATTTGCCAATTTACGTAACTATCAGAGAGACTACATGCTTTCCAGTCTACCCATTTTCACGTACATTATACAGATAAATAGAGTGATCTAGTTCTCATATACACGCACTGGTCAGTAAATTAGTAATCTTGGGTTAATATTTTAATGGGTGCATTTTTAATGAATAATAGCCTATATTCATGCAGGCGTAGATTCTATAACATGTCCGGAGGATTCCATGCATTGAATACGTAAGATTTAACGTCCTGCAAATTAGATGAAAGAGGAGATTGCCATAACATGAATCTTTGCAGCATGTCTCATACATTTTCTGATGAGTTAACCCTTTGCGCTCCGATGTCGCTATCAACAGTCATAACTCTAAAATTAAAATTTTTCATATGTTAATAATTAATAACCACATTGCTTTGAAAATTTTAAAAATATATAAAAACACTATACTATGTATTTTAAATGATTTAGTGCTTATATTATTTCAAATAGCATTTTAAATTACTCAGAGTGCAAAGAGTTAAGATCCGAAATTAGCTATTGCTAAGGAGTGTGTTTGATATCAGCTTGATGTTTATTGAACCAATATTGAATGTTTCGTGTTTAATTTATAGTTGCAGTAAATTTGATTAAGTTTTCCTCACCTTTTAAACGGAGTAAAAATGTAACATCGTATAGCAGAGGTTACCAACTGGCGGCCCGCAAATCCTTTTTCCCGCGAGCTAAAATATATTAGTTGACATATTTTTCGGACAATTTTCGTAAAAAATCTATATTGGTATTAAATACTTTTAAGTTTTATATCTTAGCAATTTGATATCTGTTGCACATTAATTATTTAATACATAGGTGTACATTAAAGTTATTGTAGCCAGAATTCTTTAATATGCAATTAAATATATTTAAAAATCTACTTCTTATTATAATTTGTAATGCAATACTTTTGTTTTGTACAACTTGATAAAATTCCGACAGTAATATTAAATGTTCCTTCAAACATAAAAGAGACCTATATAAAATTTTGATAAAGTTGCGGCCCGCCATTTGACTGGTGTTTTTAATTGCGGTCCCCGGCCTCATGTAAGTTAGAATCCCCAGTCGTATAGCGTCCAATTTCTGTATTTCAAGTAATAGTTAAACTTTTGCTTTCTTTATTTCATCTTTGGATTTATAAATGTATTTATGAATGCTTTTAACTTCCACTATTGATAGATTAAACAGAGATAAAACCTGCATGAAAAACTAACGATGAAGCGTTTAAGAATTAGATAAAAATAAAAAAATACATATGTTCATAAGATATCTTTTTAAATTTACATTTTGCTACCGCTTCATAAGAAGATTTATGGAAAGAGAAAAAAAATGGCAGGTATGACATTGCAGAACACACCGGATCTGCCAATATGACCAGGTTCTTCAACAAGACTTCACCTCCAGGAAAGCAGAACATCTCTCCCTTTTTGATACCCCCAGCAAAGTCTTTTCTAACACCACTGCAAGCAAATTATATCATTTCGAGCTGAAATGAGAGATATCTACTCCAACACCTGACTAAGTATTATCCGTCTGCGCAATCGCCTGCTAATGGTTCATGCCGAAATCCTTAGAAAAATCAGCTGAACCAGCTCTTGCCAGATGAAAAATGAGAAGAGTCCATTTTCTGCCATAAAATTCTGCAGAGAGATGACGCTCATGGTTCTGGTTAATCGTGTTCCAACCACAATTATGTCCTCTAGATTATGACCGTGTGATCTCTTTCTGACTTTTGAAAATCTTTGATATGGTTGCGATTTTGAGAATCCAGTAAGTTCTGCTGACTTCACAATCGGGGCTCCTACTAAACGGGTGGATAACATTCTCAAATGTTGAAAGTGAATCTGTCATTAGTCAAATTCTAATTCGTCTTTCTGAAAAGCATCTCAGCACCTTATTTGGACTAGCATTCTGCTAAAGTTTCCTTTTCGTTCTAAACAGATATCGCATACTTCACTGCTAGCGGTTAATGCATTGACCAGATGTTGCTCCATTGGCCCTTCACGTATGTAGATTTTATGCAGAGCTGGTATAATTGAATGATCTTGGTACTCTACACAGCGTGCAAAAAAAGTGCCAAATATTCTCTTGGAAAAAAACTACATTATTGAATGTTTTTCTAACTTCAGAACTTCAAGTAAGGATTTGCAAAAAATAATGCCCAACTTTATCCGAAAATAAGATTTCCTCACTTCCTAACGCAAAAAAGTAACTTTCATTTACATTGTCAAAGACTTTCAATATTTTTATTTCCGTGTTTATTGCATATTTACAAACTTGTTATTATGAACGACACTGGCATATAAATTTGCTATTTTCCATTAAATAATGAAACGTGTTTAATCGTAAAACTAAGTTTCACCGGCTAAAATAAAGTGCAAAACAAAAACTTTCATTAGCTCCCAAATAATATATAAGGTGGATATTCCCGTTTTTATGAATCTCAAAACTAATTATACCATAGATCGAAGGTGATATACAAAGCAAATTAAATAACTTTAATGAAAATCTATAAAGCAGAATAATGTTTTTTTTTTCTTATGAGCACATTAAATCTCGGATTCTAATTTTTTTATGATAAGTCAAAGTAATTTAATTTCTATTCTCCGGAAAATGACTTCCGCTATTTTTTTTCGGTAATTAAGGAATCGTATCAAGTAATTACATTTTAAGGCTGTGATGATGGGTTTTTTTTTTTAAAAAAAAAATATATTCTCATCATAAGACAATTTTGTCATTATGATTTTTATTTGCTTGACTGCGATTAACCACCCTTGTTTTCCGACATTTTGAAGCGACAAAATGGATGCTATTTTAGTGTTTTGTACTCCTCAAAACATAAAATAAACTCTGGTGTTTATTTATAAATACTTAAATTTTTTATGTAATTAAAGTTAATAGTAATTGCAAAAGACTGAAAAGAGTTAATTTCTGATTCCTTTTTTTATCACTTTGAGTTGAGTAATAAAAATTGCATAGAATATCTTTCCTGCTTTCTCTGTTCCTGTTCTTACTTTTATTAATAACGATTCAATTGAAACTTTTTCATTTCAATAGATAATAAGATTTTGAGAGAGGACCAATTCCAGATATAAAGAGTCAATACTCCAAATAAGTATTAAAAAATTCCATTGTGAAGTTACGTAATAACGTCTTACAAATAAAATTATGAGCAAATATTCCGCGTTCTCTGTTTATCGAACAAAACTTATTAATTAAAATGTTTTATGGCATGTCAGAATGAACCTGATGAAATGGAATATTTTTTTTTAAAATTTGTTTCTGCTAAATTTCTGAAAATCAATGGCTACTAGTTACATTGATACCGAAGTCTGGACGTATAAACGTTCTATTTTTTTCATGTTTTAAATTGTAGTAGTGAATTTTATGATTTACTACAATTTCCAATTTTATTATCAATTTAAATACATTTTGACCATAATTATCAACAATCAATTTAAATAAATATGCAAGCAGGGATGTCAACAAGTTTGCTGTTTGAAAAATTCCATACAGTGGTAGCGAATTGAAAACTAAAGCTATCAGAATATCTGGGCCAATATTTCAAAAGCCTTGCATCGAGAGAGCAAAGTGTGATTTCATAAAAAGTTTTGAATAATTTACGTGCATTAGTGCGGATAATAACTATAAATAAAATTTATAAAACAAAGTATCTTAAATTAAAACATAAACTTAGTTACTACTAACATCAGTGGCGCGACAGCTCATAGAGGGCCAAGGCCTACTATGCTTTCATCTCCTACGTCAGAAAGCCTCCACACGGGATTTTATAAGTAGTCTGCGCAGATTATTGAAAAAGCGAACTAGTTGTGTGCATAAACCCAATTTCTATTTTAAAAGTAATTCAGAAAAATATATCATATATATTTGAGAATAAGATAAGCCAATCATATTCATAAGTTAAACACATTTTAGCCGTATATTTACAACCACTTTCTAATTTTTAATAGATTTTCGATTAAATGTCTCTTTCGTAAACAGGTTTACCTTCATAGTGGTCTGATCGTACTGCCTATAAAAAAGCCGTGTGAAGACTTTCAGTCATAGAGGGCGTTGACTGTGCCCATCTCAGTTTTCTTGACTTTGGACTCTGGGGTGCAAGAACAGATGCTCCGGTTAGGTGGTCATCTGAACGCGGAACGTGCAGTGTTTAGTTCCCAAGCATGCTTGACACTTGCTGAAGGAATGAAAGGATGAGTAAACCTTGCCCGGCCCGAGGACCAAACCAAGAACCTGTGGCACGAGTGTGCGTAGTGCTACCACTCAGCCACCAGGGGTCAGCTACACAGCCTGTATATAACGCATGTTAATCGGCTGAGAAGTTTTTAAATACTGACAAAATTGAGATTATTTTTTTGCCATTTTGATAGTACTTTAAGAATGATAGGGTGCAATGACTGTTGGGCTGTCATCTGTGCTGCTATTGTCAATAACTTAATATTTTTTTCTGCAAAAACTTTGACTTTAAATGGACGTGATATAAAATTCGAAAAAAAATTATTCCTGATCAAAGGAGCTGGTTGATACTCCATATGACTTTATTACATTACTTTTTAAAAAGTAATGAGTATAAAAACAGGTATTTCTTGAAAAAAAATGAATAGAAAGAAAAAGTACTGGTTTTGAAAATTAGTAAGCAAACTGTTCAACTAAAAGAGCAAGCACAAACCAGTACAAACATATACCAGGTATTTAATTTTCACTTAGAGAAATAAACAGAAAACGCAAAATGAAATATAAAATATTAAAAAAGGTAAGAACAATAATAAAAACCTTTACTGATTAAATGCGCAAAGAAAATATATTTTTTAACATTCTTGTTCATTTCTAAAAACAATTGCGAATAGCTTATCGCGCAAAACATCTCGCAACATGTTTTGTGATGTTAAATAAATGTTTTACAGAAGAACGAGAATCAAAGAAAGATTATGATAATTGCATAATTTTTTTTATCCTTGGATAGCAATGCAAAATTGATAATGGGCCAACATGAATTCGTTTATATTATCTACAATTCTTCAATAACAAGTGAAAGATATTACTTTAAATTTCTGGAATTTCAATTTATCTCTCCATTTTTCTAGACAGATAATACAATTTTCGCCAAATGCAATTTTTATTTTTTGTAGGCCTCTTTTAAGCACCCGAACATAACCATTTAAATTTAATGCAGGATACAAATTCCTTACTAAATATCTTGCAACTTTATGTAGAGAAATCTTTCCTACACACTATCAAGAAGAGCAGTATTTAGTTTTACAGGTTTTAGTGCTATTAATTTCACCATGAAGTTCCTCTTCTAAGGACTTTATAATAAACAAGAGGTAGCCAAGGTATTTTTCTTCTCCCCCTGCTGGCATGTCTAAAGCAATTTTCGTGTGTTTATAAAGAGCTGCACTCAGAGAAGTAGCTGGATGGCTGTTATTTAAGCAATATTTAAAGGTAAATTCGACTATGGATAAAATTAGCTGCTACAGTAATTTGATGATAAAAATAGTATTCTGATGTTTGATGTAGCTGTTAACGCAATATGACAAAAATCATTAAACTTCCAAAATAGTGAAGTACAAGGAAATGTGCGTACTTTTTACACATCAAATATTTTATCAGGCTTCCAAACTGAAGCTACAACCAATAGCTTTATGTCAATAGTATGAACTTAAAACATTTTGTATGGTTATCTGGTATAATATTAATCGTAAGAACATATAAGTTTCTTCCAAAGCCTGATTATTTATATAAACATAACCATTTTAAGAAATTAAAATAAAAAAAGACGATAAATTAGAAATTAAAGAGATTTTGTAATTAGATGCAGCAATTTTTTGAATTCGAAAGCCACTTTTTGCTCATGAAAAATATTATTTTTATCTAAAAAAAATATGATTTGTTTTTCAATTTCGTTTCAAAACAAAATCATCAAAGATAAATGTTTTAAAAGTAAAAAAAACACAATGAATGTAAATAAAAAAAACACAATGAATGTAAATAAAAAAAACGGCTGATTACGTTGATTACTCCTCATTTCTGCACAAAATATTTTAATTCCATAAGATTTATTTGGCTCATAATTTAATGTCTTCATACTTCAAATGTTTATTAAATTCTATGTATGTTTAAGACTATTCTGTTATCTATTCTAGTATGTTTAAGACTTCGGAAAAAGAAGTCAAAGGATTTTGTACGAAATCTTTCTGTTTACCATAATACCGAGAAAAATGCTGAGTGATTTATGATATGACTTAAATATCTAATAAATTCAGCAATAATGGATCATTATTGCCAAGAGTAATATCAGAGCCATGGTGGGTCAAGAGATAGAGCACTCATCTCTCTATAATGCTACCCAGGTTCGAAAACCAGCTTTGACTAGTCAATATAAATTCTGATCCCGACTTGCACCCACAACTCGTCCGACATAAAATATCCTCAGTAGAAGACTAATCATTAGGTTAGAGTCCTCTTGCGGTAGGGCTTAACAGTGGAGGTTTTCGTGGTTTTCCTCTCCATATAACGAACATGTGTGTAACTCTCAACAAAAACTTCTCCGCAATGGGAGTGTGAAAAATTATAGCAGCATACAACGACGCTTGAATTATCTCGAGTGTTCACGGTTTGGCCTGTTTACCACGCTCGAATTAACTCGAGCGCACAAGTTAAGGGGTTAATATTCAAATTTCAATAAGAAAAATTGAGCAACCTTCAAACCAAAACAAAAGAAACTGATTGTTCCCTTGCTTATTTAAACTCAAGTTGTCAATTAATGTTTTTTTTTTTTAGAAAATTTTTCTGCATGGCACACTCGACTCTTTGTCTAATTATTCTAGATGTAAAAATTTATTAATTTAATTGTAGATTTCTTTTCCCCCCACTAATTTGGGAAACTTTTACATCTGTCATGAGAAATTATATTTAATATTCAAGTTTAAATAATTCATATTTCAAAATTCATTTTTCAAAATTAAGCAATAAACTACTTTCAAACAGAAACAAAAGAAATTGATTCTCAACATGCTTATTTAAACTCAAGTGCTCTATTAATATTTTTTGTTCTTTTTTTGAAAAATGCTCTGCGGGGCACTAGATTCTTTATAAAATTATTCTAGATGTAAAATTAATATGATAGTAGATTTCTTTTCACACCACTCAATAGAGAAATTATAACATCATAATGCTTTATTCAAATTCAAATAATTTTTTATATTTAATATTCAAGCTTAATAATTCATACTTCAATATTCAAGCTTTATACTTCATATTTCAATGTTCAAGCTTCAAAATTAAACATTAAACTACCTTTAAACCGAAACAAGAGAAATTGATTCCCATCATGCTTATTTAAACTCAAGTGCTCAATTAATATTTTTTGCTCTTTTTTTTGGAAAAAAGTTTTGCGTGGCTCTTGATTCTTTATAAAATTATTCTAGATGTAAAATTTATTAATATGATAGTAGATTTATTTTTATCCCAATCAATAGAGAAACTATAACATATTTCATAAAAATGCTTTACTCAAGTTTAAATAATTTTTATATAATATTCAAGCTTAATAATTCATTTTTCAATATTCATGCTTCAAAATCAGACATTAAGCAACTTTTAAGCCGAAACAAGAGAAAATTATTGCCACCTTGCTATTTTTAACTCAAATTCTCAATTAAATTTTTTTTAAACTGTTTTGCATGGCACTCGCAGCTTTTTTTTTTCAAAATTATTCTGGATGTAAAGTTTATTATTATGTAAATGGATTTTTTCCATGCCACTCAATTTAGAAACTATTCCATAGTTCATGAAAAGTCTGCGTTAATTCAGCGAAATATTTTCGTCTGCGCTTACAAATATTGGATAATATTCCACTTTTCTTCCTAAAAACTGTTTCTCTAATTAAAACTCCCGCAGAGAAATTCATCTTAAGACAGGCTTAAACGTGTCCCTTCATTAAAGAATTACGAGGTGTCATTTAACTAAAGAAACTCATTACAAAAAGAGTTTAAAAGGAGAATTTCATCACGCTTTATTTGGAATATTTTGCCCCTTGGTGAGAAGAGGAAAAACTTTTCTCCTTTCGGGAATGGCAACAGTCTCATAGACTATCTAAAAAAAGTAAACCATAAACTGCGGTTACCATAGCAACGAGGGAGTTTCTGTTATGGTGATTACTACATATTGTCTTGGAAAAAGGGAATTCTCTGATGTCCCTGGGGAAGCTAAAAGGAATGTAAATCTCACAGCGAGTTGGCATACTCAGAAAACCCGGAACTTTTCTTCAGTTTTCTGAGCATTTTTTTGCTTGTTTCCATTGCTATTTGTAAAGACTTGAATAATGTATTACTTAAAGAAGATGAAATGGAATAAAATGCACTTTAAGTAAAAGCTTCCAATGAGAAGTGAAAGAAAAACTGTCTGTTTTAATGATATGATTGTGTATTTTTTTGAAAAAATTCTTTTGTTCTCGCATCAAAAGAAAAAGTGTCGTTTTTTTTGTTCTTACAAATTTCACTTAAACACGCATGAAGGAATATTGAAGAGTAATTTGACTGAAAGTAATGTCATTAAAATAAAAAGCATTACTTGATGATTAGAAATTACTCAGAGTGAAAAATAATTTTTTTTTTGAGTTTAAATGAAAATTTTCTGTAAACTAGCACGTGACTATTTTAATACAAAAATTTAGAAGAAAAACTTATAGCCTAGCTTATGCTTGCAATCATACCTGAAGCCTTTCCCCAGACAATAAATGAACACCTATCTTTGATTTAAAAAGGAAAAGAAATCCTCTTTTTATCTCACGCCATTGTAATCCATCTTCATGCTAAGACTATCCAGGTCACCTTAATTCTTTTTTACTCTCTTTTACTTGTGACACTACTGTTCTTTAAATAACAAAGTTTTAAAATATGTCACTTCGCTAAAAATATACTATCCATGGTCACTCTTTTTAATGTCCTGCCTGACTAGATTTTCCAATCAAATAGTAAAGCTATGAAAAAAAGTTATTTTGACATTAATTTATAAAAGTAGGTATTATGAGAGATATTTTTCTAATTTTAGCTACCAATTCCTTTCAAAAGAATGTCATTTCTTTAACCTCTTAGGGACGGGTGATTCAGAAAAGCATTCGTACGAAATCAGAATCAGGATGTAATTAAATTAAAAACGGTAACTTAAATGTAGTCATTTCTAATTTGACAGACTTACTTTGCTTTTACTTTAATTACTGTTAGTTTAATCATATATATAATCGATGTTAATTCAAAGTATAACTAAATAGTTTTATTTTGAACAAATTGATGGTGAATTAAATAAATCAAGCAATTATAACTCCGCCCACAAATAAACTGCTAAAGAATTACTTTGATTGCCAGTTTTATCTTTTTATCCTGGTTGATACGGTTTCATGCTGCCACGTATTTGTGACTGTCGGCGTGAAAGTGTTAAAGCCCTAATGCTTGTTACATATACAGGGTAGCCACGGACAACTAAAGAGACAGAAAGTGGTGAATTACTAAATTCTAGTTTGTTTTTTTTTTTTAAATTTCGGAACTTTTTCTGGCATATTTTTTTCAGTTTACAATTGAAAGTGAATGCGAAGCATGTTTTCCCTTTGAATATGCATAATTTGAAATGAAAGTCACAGTGGTGTTTACAATTAAATAATTAAAGAAATAATAAGTAATTGAAAATTAAGCGAGTCTCTCTCAATTTTTATATTTTTTGTCAGCTGCAGCATCAATACATATACTCAAAACATTGAAAAATTATCTCAGAGGAAAATTTGTTGATTCATCTATATCAGCGTTAAGACAAACATCTGTCCTACCGTAATATATATTTTCGAAAAAAGAAATCAACCTATAAATACAACGCTAACCAGTCCTTAAAATTAGACAGGTTACGTTCTTTATACAAAAGTATTAGACATTTGTTTTTCATTTTGGGGAGAAAAAAAATCTGGTGCTCAAAAATGATGGTCCTCTGGAATCTTGAGAAAAACACATCTGTTTACATGCGGCAATTCTTTTTGTGAAATGAGTGAACCATGACACTGATCATTGCTCTGTGTTCTACTACTTCCACACCAACGATACTTTCAGTGGACCTTCACATCACAGGTCAATAATTTAAAAATTTTCGAATTAAGACTCTTTTCTGACATATTGACCTTCAAAATCACCTCGTGTCAGCAGTGAAAAAATGTGAATATGTACTAATACTTACTAATGCGTGAATATTATACATTAACACGTTCACGCCGGGTTGACCCACCGGTGGGTCACGCTAGATCTTGGCAGATTACCGGTGTAAAAACTGGTAACAATAAATTTCATTTTTTAGTTCTTTTCCGGGAATAATAAAAATCCATAACTACCAATTTTTTTTTAACGGATGCAATTTTTATGTTGAATTGCTTCTTCGCCGTGATAAATTTCCTTACAGTGAATTGTTATTGTTGAGAATAGATTAACTCCGCCCGAATATTATCTTCTACCAGTATTTTCACTTTTCCCGGCGTGAACGTGTTAATATACTCTAATGAGAGGCAAATCTGTGAATATATACTACTCATGTTGCATGATACGCAGATTAAACGAAAATTTTTGGGAAATAGGTAAAATTAATACGCTTTATACATGAATTTCACGTAATATTGACGGAATGATATTACCATTCAGTTATTTGATAAAAAAAGTTTCGGTATATTTTACGTAATGTATACAGAATGCATACCTGCCAACTTTTAATCCCTTCCATTATCATTTTTCCCAGTGGTATTAAAATGGAATTAAAACTTCAATTTTAAGCAAAAAAATACGTTGTATTTGAGAAAACTTAAGTTGACAACCATGACAGTAACGCATATTTATATATGTGCTTAATTTTTGTAAGAATAGTGGTGATCAAAATCATCTAAAAATTGAGTTTATAAAAGGAAAGATAGTATATACTTACTATCATTTTAAATATGAAAATAAAATCTTCCGGAAAATCCGGAAGAGTTGGCAGGTATGCAGAATGTATTTTACCAATTACCCTTCGGAAAGATTTATATCGTAAATTGTATGTATTATTGACGAAGCGAATTCACCATTTAAATTTTGGCAGGAAAGTATTTTTTTACATTTTACGCTTAAATGTTAACGCATATTTAACCATTTATATTTTGGTAAAAAGCTTCCTTGTATTGTACGTATTATTGACAAAATAAATTTACCATTTTATTTTGGTAAGAATATTTTTGCTTGTTTTACGTAATATTGAAGAAGTATATTTACTATTTAGATTTAGTGAAAAGGCTTCTTTTTTTTGCGTATTATTGAAGAAGCAAACTTAAAACTAAAATAATATTTAAAAATTGCGAACTCATTCTTACCTAGCATAAAAAGATAATAAAATATTTGCCAAAATAGATGAATTTTACGTATAATTTTAAGTGAATTTTGCATTTTTTGGATATCTATTTTTTGCTATAATACGAAGTTTCAGTTTTAAGTAAATGTTACGAATGTTTAGTGAAGTTTACGTATTTTTGACGCAAAATTGATTGTTAGTATGCAGNGCGTTGCTAATTTGACAGACTTACTTTGCTTTTACTTTAATTACTGTTAGTTTAATCATATATATAATCGATGTTAAATCAAAGTATAACTAAATAGTTTTATTTTGAACAAAGTAATAGTGAATTAAATAAATCAAGCAATTATAACTCCGCCCACATATAAACTGCAGAAGAATTACTTTGGTTACCAGTTTTATCCTGGTTGATACGGTTTCATGCTGGCACGTATTTGTGACAGTCGGCGTAGAAGGGTTAAAGTCCTAAAGCTTGTCACATATACAGGGTAGCCACGGACAACTAAAGAGACAGAAAGTGGTGAATTATAAAATTCTAGTTGCTTTTAAAAATAAATTTCGGAACTTTTTCCGGCATATTTTTTTTCAGTTTACAATTGAGAGTGAATGCGACTCATGTTTTCCCTTTGAATATGCATAATTTGAAATGTAAGTCATAGTGGTGATTACAATTAAATAATTAAGGAAATGACAAATAATTGAAAATTAAGCGAGTCTCTACCATTTTTTATATTTTTAGTTAGCTGTAGCATCCCTACATATACTGAAAACATTAAAAAATTATGTTAGAGGAAAATTTGTTGATTCATCTATATCAACGTTGAGACAAACATCTGTCCTAACGTAATATATATTTTTTGAAAAAAGAAATTAACCTATAAATACAACGCTAACCAGTCCTTAAAATTAGACAGGTTATGTTCTTTATACAAAAGTATTAGACATTTGTTTTTTCATTTTGGTGAGAAAGAAATCTGGAAGTTTTCGGTGCTCAAAAATGGTGGTCCTCTGGAATCTTGAGAAAAACACATCTGTTTACATGCGGTAATTCTTTTTGTGAAAGGAGTGAACCATGACACTGATCATTGCTCTGTGTTCTACTACTTCCACGCCAACGATACTTTCAGTGGACCTTCACATCACAGGTCAATAATTTAAAAATTTTCGACTTAAGACTCTTTTCTGACATATTGACCTTCAAAATCTCCTCTTGTCAGCAGTGAAAAAATGTGAATATGTACTAATACTAATGCGTGAATATTATACATTAACACGTTCACGCCGGGGTGACCCACCGGTGGGTCACGCTAGATTGTCTCATCTTGGCAGCTCATCGGAGTAAAAACTGGTAACAATAAATTTCATTTTTTAGTTTTTTTCCGGGAATAATAAAAGTCCATAACTACCAATTGTTTTTAACGGATGCAATTTTTATATTGAATTGCTTCTTCGCCGTGATAAATTTCCTTACAGTGAATTGTTATTGTTGAGAGTAGATTAACTCCTCCCGAATATTATCTAATATTGAAATAGTTCTTCTACCAGTATTTTCTCTTTTCCCGGACCAGTATTTTCACTTTTCCCGGCGTGAACTTGATAATATACCCTAATGAGTTGCAAAAATCTGTGAATATATACTACTCATGTTGCATGATACGCAGATTAAACGTAAATTTTTGGGAAATTGGTAAAATCAATACTCTTTATACATAAATTTCACGTAATATTGACGGAATGATATTGATATATTGAGATATTGAGATGATTATATAATGATATATTGAGTTATTTGACAGAAAAGCTTCGGTATATTTTACGTAATATATACAGAATGTAATTAACCAATTATTCTTCGGAAAGATCTGTATCGTATATTTTATGTATTATTGACGAAGACAATTTATCATTTAAACTTTGGCAAGAAAGTTTTCCTACATTTTACGCTTAAATGTTGACGCATATTTTACCATTTAGATTTTGATAAAAAGCTTCCTCGTCTTGTACGTAATATTGACAAAATAAATTTACCATTTTGTTACGGTAAGAATATTTTTGTTTGTTTTACGTAATATTGAAGAAGTGAATTTGCTATTTAGATTTAATAAAAATGCTTCCTTTTATTTTGCGTATTATTGAAGAAGCAAACTTAAAACTAAAATAATATTTAAAAATAGCGTACTCATTCTTACCTAGCATAAAGAGATAATAAAATATTTGCCAAAATAGACGAATTTTACGCATAATTTTAAGTGAATTTTGCATTTTTTGGATATCTTTTTTTTTGCTATAATACGAAGTTTCAATTTTAAGTAAATGTTACGAATGTTTAGTAAAGTTTAAAGGTGATGTATACGTATTTTTGACGTAAAATTGATGGTTACTATGCAGCATTTTTCTTGTGTAAAAACTGGTAACAATAAATTTCATTTTTTAGTTTTTTTCCGGGAATAATAAAAATCCATAACTACCAATTGTTTTTAACGGAGGCAATTTTTAAAATGATTTGCTTCTTCGCCGTGTTAAATTTCCTTACAGTGAATTGTTATAGTTGAGAATAGATTAACTTCTCCCGAATATTATCTAATATTGAAATAGCTCTTCTACCAGTATTTTCTCTTTTTCCGTACCAGTATTTTCAATTTTCCCGGCGTGAACGTGTTAAACATTAATATTTAATTAGTATTTAAAACTTGAAAAGAGGGAAAGATTTTTATTTTATTTTCAACAAATATTATCTTTTTTGTTTGCTAGTTTTTTATTATTATTAATTTCAGCCTAATGCTTGAAGTTGGCGAAATAAAGAGCGAGAAAAATCGCCTTAAACCGTAGAAAAGTGCTTTTTCCACTTTCCAAAATAACTTTACCATTAGGTGAGAGACGTCAGATCCACATTAGAATTCATTACATTTTTATTTTCCTTTGTCCTAGATTTCCAATGCTTGTTGCAAATACACTATTCTGTCTTCAATGTTTGACACTGTAACCATCTCAGGCAGTGATCAGCTATCGAGAAAAGCTATTACAGTGAGAACATTCCACAACAGAGAAAAGTTATCCTAATTTCTCCTGGGAGGTATCTTTTCTTTTCTTACATCAAGGGAAGCATTGGTAGTTCCAAACTTCTCGTGGCTGATTATAGTATTGTTCTCCCGTTGACAATACAAAAGAAAACAGTTTATGATACTTGCAAACAAACATCCTGTTACATTATTTGGATTAACTTTTTTTTTCTAATAATTTGTTCACATTGTGGAAGTATATATAAAATTCATTGTTGTATTTAGTTTCTTACCGTTGTAGATTTCAAGCTCGATATTGCAACAATAATATAACGATATTGTTTTACTCGAAACAATGAAGAATTTTTAAAATTGATTGATTGTTTAAATTGTTTTAAATTGATTGATTGTTTTAATTGTTTTAAATTGATTGATTGTTTTAATTGTTTTAAATTGGTTGATTGCTTTAATTGTTTTAAATTGATTGATTGTTTTAATTGTTTAAAATTGATTGATTGTTTTAATTGTTTTAAATTGATTGATTGTTTTAATTGTTTCAAATTGATTGATTGTTTTAATTGTTTTAAATTGATTGATTGTTTTAATTGTTTTAAATTGATTGATTGTTTTAATTGTTTTTAATTGATTGATTGTTCTAAATTGATTGATTGTTTTAATTGTTTTAAATTGATTGATTGTTTTAATTGTTTTAAATTAATTGATTGTTTTAAAGTTGTAAACTTCAGACTCAATATTATTTTAGTCACGGCAAAGAAATATTTATGAAATTTGATGTTTGAATGATTGCCTTGCAATAGCAAATTTTAGACTCGGTATTGTGACAATAATGCATCGATACTGTTTAATTCACATCAGAGGATTATGCAAAAAATGAATTGCCTGATTTTTTTGTCGTGCAGTTGTAAATTTTAAACTCATGATTGTAACAATAAGGAAAAGCATTATTTGATTAGCTTAGTATATGAACAAAGTTTGATTTATTGCTTATTTTTATACATAGTTTGATTTACTGTAGATTTATATGCATTTGATTTATTGTTTTGCAGATATAAAAGCAGATTGTAGATTGTCGAAAAGCAGATTGTTGTTTGACAGATAGTAAAAATAATGCATCGATACTGTTTTCTGCATACAAAAAATATTTATGAAGTTCATTGTTTGATTTTTCCTCTTACAGCTGTAGGTTTTAAGCACAATATTGTAAAATCAATGTCTTGGTATCGTTTGATTCATACCAAAATAGTATTTTCAAAAATAGATTGCTTGATTGATTTTCTTAAAGTTGTAGACTTCAGGCTCGATATTATTTGAGACACACCAAAAAATATTTATAAAACGTGACGTTTGAAAAATTATCTTGCAATTGTTGATTTCAGACTCGGTATCTTGAAAATAAAGCATCCATATTGTTTAATTCGTACCAAAGAAGTATATAAAAGGGAATTTATTGATTTATTGTCTTACAGTTGTAAATTTCAAACTCAATATTCTAATAATAATGGAACAATATTGTTTGATTAACATAAAAAAATCTATATGAAATACATTGCTTGATTTATTGTCTTGCAGTTATAGATTTCAGACTCGATATTGTAACAATAATGCATCGATAGTGTTTGTTGCATTCCAAAAAAATATTCATAAAGCACATTACTTGTATTTTATCATACTGTTGCAGATTTTAGACGCAATATTGTAGCAATGATAAATTGATATGGATTGATTCGCACAAACTAAGTATATTTGAATTTAATTGTTGATTGATTGTCTTAAAGTTGTAAGCTTCTGACTCGATGTTTTTTGAGTCACTACAAATAAATATTTACAAAATGTGATGTTTGATAGATTGTCTAGCTATTGCTGATATTCGACTTGGTATTGTAAAAATAATGCGTCAATATTATTTAATACCCACCAATGAAGTATATAAGAAATAAACTGCTTGACTTATTGTCTTGCAGTTGTAGATTTCAGACATGAGATTATAGCAATAATACATCAATATTGATTGCTCCATATAAAAGAAATATTCATAAAAGGCATTGTTTATTTTTTTTTCTTACCGTTGCAGACTTAGGTGCAATTTTACAGCGATAATACATTAATGTTGACAGATTCATTGAAGCGAAATATTTTTGAATTAGAATGTTTGATTACTTGCCTTAAAGTTAAAAACTTCAGACTCGATATTATTTAAGTCGCTACAAATATATATTTATAAAATGCAATGCTTGATAGATTGTCCTGCAATTGTTGACATTCGGCACATTATAGCAATTCTAGCACATAGATATTTTTAAAACGCATACCTCATGTTTAAAAAAAAAAATAAAGCATGAGTTTCCGTTTTCAAATAACAGGGAGTGTAACTTTCCCGGAAAAGAGAAACACTGGTTCTAAAAACATTTCAAGGTAAAAGAATTAGTTAGCAAATAACAAAATATCCAAAATAATCTAGAATTATAAACTGTTATAATGTATATTTATCAGCATGAATTTTATAAGTAAATACGTCCCGTAGTGGACTGATCGTAAAGACACGGTTCCCAGTGGAGCACCGAAGTCAAGCATCACTGACTGCTGTCAGTAAGAGATGGGTGACACTTTGATCACCTTGCGTAGGAACCGAGGGTGCGCGATATCGGTCCTCGTTAAATTGTTCTACCGTAAAGTGCTTGACTTTGCTCCCAGATCGTCAGGCTACCAAAGCAGGGAAGTCACCCACTCGGCAAAGGATCAAAATTGCGATAGCATGTCTTCGAATCATCCTCAGGGATTTTTCCCAGACCATCGTCAATATCCAACTGTGAAGCTTAAAAAATACCTACCTTTTAAGTTGTTGTTGTTGCTGTAGTTCATTTACGTCGCACTAATGCTGCACAATGGGCTATTGGCGACTGTCTGGGAAACATCCCTGAGGATGATTCGAAGACATGCCATCACAATTTTGATCCTCTGCAGAAGAGATGGCACTTATCCTACCTTATAAGTAAATATACCTAAACTAAAACTAAACTCAGTAGCGCGGCAGCCCATAGAGGGCCAAGGCCTACTGTGCCCACCTCAGTTTTCTTGACCTAGGGCTCTGGGGTGCAGGAGCAGATGTCAAGAAAATAAAATTACAATCGTAAATTATTTAATTCAATAATTATAATTATGAAGAAAAGATTTAATACTGAATATAAATTAAAAATTTAATTATGAATATAAAGTGAAAATGAGATAGTTTTAAGTTTTTTTTTCTCTTTCTAGGTTAGTGGCTGCCTTCAGTAACATAAAGAATATATCACAGTTAAATAGAAGAGTAATTTACTCGAAAATCTAAACATTTCTCTCACGTTTTCGTAATGAGAGACTTCCTTAGTTTCATTTACTTACCCAGAAAGAAAGATATTTCTAGTGAGAAATTTTCGCTTCAACCATAATTTTAATCGAGATAAACTATTTGTGACTACCTCAAAATATCAAAAGTTTAACTATTAGCGAGTAATTATAAGTATATTTTTAAATCATAACTGATAGAAAATGGTGTTGTCTCATATTGTTTACATTTTTCTTAAAAAAAATGATAAAATTAAAAAAATTTTCTTGCCAGCTTCACATTAACCCCTTTATTTTATAAACTATGTGTATCTTTCACCGCTGTTTGTGGAATATGAAGGTGTACTAAATTAATGAAATAATTTAAATATCTGTCATAGCTGCAATGACAAAAAAGAATATTAACGTAGTTCTTTCTGCGGATACGACATTCTAGAATTTTTTTTTATTTAGAACTAAACCTATATTAACTAATAACTAACTATTAACTAATTTATATCAAGGAAAAATATTTGTAATTTAAATACTTATAAAATAAGTATTTGCTAAGCTAATTAATATTTTCTACTGCTTTTAATATTGTAAAGCGCTAGAAACGTTGGTCTGGAAGTTTTGAAATTGTTGAAAATGGAAGTAGATATTTTCTTCGATATTATTTTGCTTTATAGTTTCTAAATTGAAATGTCGGCAGCTTGATTCTGAGACAACACCTATTTCGTTTTAATAGTGTCTAGACAAAAAAGAGACATTATTTATGATGTTGTTCTCACCTTTCTTTGAAACATCTCATTTTCCGATGAATCATTTAAAAAATAAATTGAGAGTAATATAATTAAAAGCTAGATAATAACAGCAGTCGATTATCAACAAAGGTACTGTTTCAATGAATCAATATTTATATCTTAAAGCAATGCAAAAGTCATCATACATCAATTTTCTGTTAATAAAATATTATGTTTTGTAGAAATATAAAAAAAAAAAATATTTAACTGGCCTATTTAATAATTTTTTTAAAATATGCAATGAGAAACAGATTTTAACGATATACATATGAAAATTCTATCATAAAAATAAAGGAGAATTTAAAAAGTATAAAGCAGTTAATTTACTAGAAAAATTTTATTTCCATTTTAGCAACGAATAATTTAATTCCATCCCTCGATATTACTTTTAATAATTTTTACATTAATTAACTTTTTAAATAATTATAAATTATCAGTAGTTTTTATTTCTAATAACTATTAACTCTAAAATAAGATTGCTTTAATAAAAAAAACCGTATTATCATAGAAAAAATTCATTCGAATTTGCATTAACCCTTTAACGGGGCCTTTCTTTCTAGGAAAGAGAAATTAATGTATTTTTGGAATAGAAATTATTTTAAGAACAGTAATTGATATTAAAAAAAAACTCAATTAGTTTATAAAAATGCTATTATTTTGGTGGTAAATATATTTAACATGACCTATTAGGAACTTACTGACTTTTATTTTTCTTTTTTTATAAAATAAATTCCTTAAATGCTACAAACTTCAAAAGGAATTATGTATTTTATAACTTTTATACGCTTTTTAAAAGTAACAAATGGTTACCAATTTTATTCCAACTCACTTCAAGAAAGCTGAAATTATTGAAAAATGGAAGCCTTAATTAAAAGTGGTAAAACGTGGTGGTAAGTATACTTACCACGGCCTTCAAAAGGACTAAATTGCAACTCAAATAATCATGCAGCAAAATTATAGTGAGCATTAAAATTCTCCTTAGACTAATTTCTGTAGTATTTTTGCTATTTTTACTGGAGTTGTGATCGTAATCAGAAAAACGAGCTTCTCAGAAAATTTTAAATAGTAGTGAACTACAACTTAAAGTGTACTAGTAGTAGTAGTATTCCTCTACTAGAAGCAGTACTATTCCCCTACTAATAGTGGCAGGGATGCTATAGGCTACTAAAAATATAAGAAAAGGTAAAAAAAGAAACTGTTATTTTTCATTTATTTATTCGTAACTACTACCACTGAAAATCAATCATATTTAAAGCAAATTTCATTTTCAAAAATAAACTGACAGAAAAATACTTGAAAAATTACGAGTTTTAATATCTTTAAAAAAAAATTTGTTTTTTACTTGTTACCACTTCTTATATTCTTTGCCCGTATTATTTCTGCAGTAATGAATTTTAACTTACCGTATACATGTAGTAGAGGGGCTACTAACTTTCTACGGGTTCTGCAAAAATTTATTCTAGTGGTTCTTACGTTTATGTTTTAATGTATTACTTCTTATTATTTTTGAAATGTTACCACTACGCATAAATTATTTAAGAGTTCATAATCCATGCCACTTCGTTCTAGCTGTTTCATAACGGAGTTGTGAAGTATTGGGAAAATTACTAAAAATTTGCGAAGCTTTGGTTTTTAGCTCTACCAGTTTATAAAAAATTTTGCAAAAACGTAATAGATGGCTGTCCTGGTAGTAGTATCTTCCACTAGTAGTAGTGAAGTACTACTTAAAGTATACTAGTAGTATTTCGTTAGTGGTAGTAGTGAACTACTACTTAGTTGAGAGAAGATATTGATTATAAAATTACTTCAGAAGAAATCATGGAATGCAAACAGCTACCGAATATTCCGTTTTTGTCGAAACTTTTTCGATTATTTAAAATAGCAACGAAAAGTATATGTTAAATGTTTTATCTTGTTTTAACAAATGTAATTTATGAATCAACTTTGCTAATGTTAAAACAATTTCAAAATAATTAATTGTAGCTTAATTGTTTATAAAAATGGTTTGACTTCTATATTGGCTGTATAGAATTTTTCATGATATTCTTTAAATATGCTTGGCGTTTGCATACTTAAAATAATCTATGCTTGCAACTGTCAAGTGATCTTTTATATGGTTGTCAGTACAAGCTTAACAAACACTTTTCAATTTTTCACTAATCCGAATTATGACGAGAAAAAAAATTCAGCCAAGGAAACAATACTTTGGATTAAATTTTATACATATCTTTTTGGAATTTATAGTGATATAACTAGTGCAGAGATGTTAGCTTGTTCCCTTTTGAGAGAAAATCTGCTTAACAAGTTTGTATTTCAAATTTTGATTTTAGGTTTAGTTAATTTCGAATAAAGTAATTAAAACTTATATAGAAATACTGTTTTGCACAAATTATTTAATGTTGTAGTTTTTGAAACATTTTTAAAATCAGCCGAAATATGGAAAAACTTAATGTGTAGTTTAATCTCTCTCTGTAATTTATTTTGCCCAATGAGAGGATGCCTTCACTTTACGACCGGATGTAATTCGAAAGCACTTATTTTTCTTGTATAAAAGAGCTCAAACTTGAGAAGTAGGGAAAATCAATTCTTTACTAGAAATTCTTTGCTAAGAAATAAAATATAACCTATATCCATTATAGTACACTTTTAACACGTTTAATGCCACTCTAAATTTACATGGCTTGCCCGTCTGGCAGAACTAAAAACTAAATTTTCAAACATTAGAGAGATTTTGCTAGTTTTTTGAGAGGCTTAGCATGACATACTTGAAAAAAGTAGTGAATAATATAAGACTACGAATTGTTTAGAAATAGTGGTGAATAGAAATCTACTGAATTGAATTTATTATACCAAGAATCGCATTTAATAAATTTCCACTTGAAAATAGTTATTTTCTGTCCGGAGCAAGTTGGGCATCTCTGTGCATATAAATAAAACTATTTTTGTGTGTTC
>NC_092215.1:38689316-38720247 GCF_043381705.1 Parasteatoda tepidariorum
TATATATATATATATATATCCATGCTTAAAAAAACTTTCTATATTTTGATATGTGCCAGCCTGTTACCATTTTATTCAAAATTCCAACCTTAACCATTTTAATTTTAATACGGCCCCTTCTAAATATTTCTGTCATTGATTTGACGCTGGTCAAGTATCATTTTGGTGCAAGTTTCAGCTCCAAAAACTTTCGTATAAATGTAAGAAAAAAGAATTCAGCTTAACGTTTCTGCTCACAGAAATAGTTCCTCGTTTTTTAAGTTTGTTTAACTAGGGACTATCAGACCGCGAAACATCGCTCACCAACTCCACAGGTTACCCTTTTTCAGCCTTATTTTTCTTTTTTGTCGATGAAGTAAAAGTAAGTTTTTTAAGCTGTTTAAGAAACTTCGAGAAATTTTTATCCATTTCACTGTAAGGAAATTATTTTGAAAAAAAAAATGCAGACAATTTAATAAAAAAAAATACTTACTCCCTCTTAAATTTTATTCTTTAAAGTGAAATAAACAGTATATAAGAGAACTTTTTAAAACTCGATTTACTCTAACTTTTGAGGGCGATAAAAATGCAGATATTTTGTTTTTAACATCATACTTTTCTTAATTTTTGTTTCTCTTTTCTCACAAAACAAAATATGATGGAAAGTATTCCTATTATAAGTTTTCTTAAAACTGTCAAACTCTTTTAGGATGTTCTTTAGGCAAATTCCTTAGGTTAACTGTCAAAATAATTAAGTTGAGTACTTGTCAGCCAAATTGTTTGAAGCGAGATCTCGCTTTAAGCTTTTGTGTACCATACCAAGGACGCCACAGGCGTCTAAAATAGTAAGAAGTGGTAGGAACTCAATAATTATTTTTATTTATTTAATCTGTTTAAATATTCACTCATAACTACCTCCACGATTAACAATAAAAATGAACTATATTTAGAGCGAAATTGTTCTTAGTATAGTTGTTGCTCTGTACATTTCTTACAGAATAAGCCCCTATGTAGACTAACCGGAGCCATACATAGGGATTTAAAAATCGACAAATTTGGTTAGTATTTTTTTAAACTGGACATAAATTAATTTGTGACGCCACCGATTTCAACAAAAGTTTTGACAGCATCAACCTAGTTGAAGATGCTAATATCAGACCGTTGGCTCACTTTTTTACTTCTGATGTTTCTCACACTTAAAAACATGCACTGAGTAAAAACACGCAGATAGTCGAAACCCTGTGAACTCCTTGAGGGTCTGATCAGGGCGAGATAAATCCGAGTAATTTTCAGTGTAGAGAGCAACCCGAAACGAGTGGTAACCTGGACGGTCGGGTCTCTACTTTAACAGAGGTACACTTTTTTGTTAATGAAATTTTTTATGATCTTGTCGTTTTTCATCTTGAATTTTGCTAACTCTTCTTATATTTTGTAAATAGTTATTCTTCTTGTAAATATTGTTCTCCTACTTGTAAATATTCATTGCAATTTTCTATGCATTCATATATTTGTTTCTTATTACCATGGCAAAGTGCCATTCCTTTTTCTCTATCTTAACATGCGCCATTTAATTGTTACATCTCATGTAATCTGTTTATTTGTTTTTGCTTAAGCTCTCATTACAGGATGAATGGTAAAAGGGCCAATAATTGCCTCAGGAGCCCAGCTAGACTAAACCGACCAGACCACACCAGACCTTAGTATTCACAATCAGCAGATATGCCAACTTTCTCCGGACAGAAATTATATATTTTAAAGTGGTAGTTTATCAATTGAGATTCTTGGTTTAATAATTTCATTTAGTAGATTTTTATCCACAACTATTTCTAAATAATTCGAAGGCTTATTTAATTCACCACTTTAAAGTACTTAGGTCATGCTATACCTTTAAAAAACCAAACAATAGTCAAATTTTCGAAAAATTTACTTTGTAGTTATTTACCGTTTTTTTTTAAAATTATTTTCGCGTGTCCGGAGCAGTTGGCATCTCTGAATCAGGCCGGGCTTAGTATACCGACCGGGATAGCCTGGTCGGTAGCGTTAAGCNGAATTGCACGTTATAAAAGAAAAAATAGTATATATTTACTACCACTTTAAATATGAAAGAAAAAATTTACTCCAAATGCGTAAAAGTTGGCAGGTATGGCTAAGCCCATGTCTGAGAATTCGTGGGTTCGAACCCTGAGGGCCGAAGTCTCCCCGTGTAGTAAATGGTGACTGATGCACGTTAAATCTGTTGAGTCGCAAAATCCCCCTTGTTCCCATAACAAATTAATACCTCTGGGGGCAATGGATTGGAGATTGATCATTCTCTAATTCAGGTCAAAATTACGATCTGTGGATAAATGAACGGATGTATGAATGGGTCCGCCCTATAAACGGGTGTGACGTATGGGTGTGACAGAAGTCGAATTCTTGGCCATAGATGGCGCCACTGGAAAGCAGGAACAATCGCACCCCTCTACCTTAACAGGCATACGTCAACAACACCAACAATCAGGGTTGCCACAGATGTTCAAAAAGTAAAAAAGAGTGATTAATAAATGGTGAAAATTAATTAATTTTACTACCCTATTACTTTCTGTTTACTATTGAAAATATATATAAATCATCTTTTAGCTTTAAATATAACTAATTTGGGGTTTAAGTCATGGTCGTAGTTACGATTGAATAATTAAATGAATAAAATTTGAGTTTTTACCACTTGATTAATTTTTAGCTATCCGAGCATCCTCTGCCCTATCAATAGTAAACAAAGAGAAAAATGCTTTAAAAAGTTACTAGTTTTAATATCTCTTCAAAGACTTTTGCTTCTTATCAGTCACCACTTCTTACATTTTTAGTCCCCTGTGGCATCCCTTCATATCCATCTACCTTTTCGATCTCCGTAAAAGTTTTTTTCAAAAAAATTTGAAAGCGACTGTTGAATTGAAATTGCAGAGAGATGATCGATTACTTTTCGCTATTACTTAAAATACAAAATGACACCTAACAGGTTTTAATCGTGTATGTTTCAGCCATTTACATGTAGTGGTAGTTAAAAGTATATTAAATGAAATTTGCTGAAACAGGAATCAATCATGAATACCACCCAATTGAATATAAAAATGAAATCTGCTTCCAGTTTAATATAAATAAACATGCTGTAAATAATAATATTAATTAGCAATATGATGTGAGCTTCTCAAATCATGTTTATATGTACTGCCTATTTTCTAATTGTTATCACTTTTTAATTCATCAAGCAAAGTGCTTGATCTTTTTGTATAGCTACCACAATGTTGCTAAGCTCAAATGTCTGTAACTCAATGCTTATATTTTCATAATGTATGGGATAGGGGCCGCTGCGAGATCCAGGTGTCCAGTTTTATTAATTTAGAGAATATGATGTGAGAAGCTATGCTAAGAATAAAAATCCTACGTTTCCCCTCTCTGTACGCATTTAACGGGTAAACATACTATATGTACAGATTTCGAATACAACTGGAATAAATTTTAAAAAATTGGTTGCAGTATTTATTATATTTGTATCCAAGAAAATATTAAAAAAATAAGTAAAACGATATCTATCCACAGTTTATGGTTTGAATATTTAAACTCAAAAGTAAAAGCTATACAATATTTTTTTTAAGTTACTTTATAACAAATTTGATAAAATTTTTTGTTTAAATTTCTCTTCTGCGTACTAACCTAAAAAAACACACACCCTTAAATTATTTAACGTAGTTTTGGAAAATAATTTTTCAACAGGTAGCAAAGTTAACGAATTTTTATTGTAATAAATTAGGAATTAAAACATTTTGACTACCACTACTTATAACTTAAATACAAGTATGAAAGAAGTGAGTCTGAACTGCCTGTTGCTGTTTTTTTTTAAATTTAATTTTATAACCATCGTTGAAAAGCCGACAGAGCTCCGCAGCCTTGAAACTTTTGAACCCAATCCAGAAGACAAGGCAACTCCATGATCAAGCATTGAAAAAAAATTTCCTTCATGGAGGACTTTCTGATGGAACTAACCCGCATTTGCTTTACATCAAGAGAAAAAACACAAAAACCTCCCATGGTTTTTCTAAAGGGTAAATGAAATCTTAGCCAAAGGCAATACGAGGCAGAGTGGGATGATTACCAAACGGTTTTGCATTGTTGCCGGCTAGCATCGAGCTCTTACTCACATAGCATTGCGTGAATGCCGGCTAAATATGGCACTAGTAACGAAAGTGCTAAAGCTGCATTTCAAGGTGAGTAGACATTGTTTAGCCCCTCCATTAATTTAAAAGAGAATGCTGTGCAATGGTTTGCTAATACTAATAAATATATTTTTTCTTAATAATTCATGCATTTGTAATAAAATATAAAATATATTTTTCTCCTCGCATGAATTTTCAATAATCATTTGACTACTTTTGGAAAATCATTTTTTGGAAGTAGTCGGCATAGATGCCAACATGAGCTGTTGTTGAGAAAGAACTCATACTATAAAATCGAAAGAATTTCGAAAATGTAAGCCAAACCGTCAACATAAAAAATCATATTTGAAAAAAGTGATTTTATATGTTTAAAATGTGAATTAGTCACAATGAATAAATAAATATTTTTTTTCTAAATTTACGAAACCAAGTTTGTTACAATAAATTTTAAGTAATGAGTAAAATTTATCTTGACAATCGTTCAAAAAGCTAACTATGCTATCGGTGGTTATTTTCTATCAATTTATTCGTTTTTATGATTAAATTCGTTTGATTTTCGTTATCAAATAGTTCTTGTAAATGTTTTGTCATCAGTTAATTTGTATATGGAATTCTTTTTGATTTTTTGAATTCTTTGACATTCTTTTCACTACTGCTAATTATTAATTATAAATTGTGTGAATATGTATATTATGAACTAAATGAATTAAAATCACAAGAGATTATAAAGTGCTATGTACCGCTACTCAAATTGCAAGAAAGCTTTAAAGAAACCATGGTGTTTTTGAATCTGATATTTTACAAGCTGATGAAAGCAATCTGGAAATGACCATCAAGAAACACACAAAAAAGAATTTATGAAATGGAAAAAAACACCGCAGGCAGAAAATTAAGATAAAAGCAGACAAATTAGACCTTATTATACTGCCGTGCAAAAGAAAAATCAACGCAAATGACGAAAAAATTCATAATTTAGATTTGTATATATTATGCATTCCTGAATGATAATCTATATGCTGAAAAACTTTTTTTCAAAAAAAAATTTTGCTTTATCAGTTTTCTGAAATGCTATTTTAGTGTTCATAGCGTTAGCAATGGAAGCAAAATGTTGTCAAGCTATTTTTCTCGGAATCTATTGTAAAGCACTTAGGTTGTTTTTTCAATTGCACGGCTGTATAGTCAGACAGAATAAGCCAAAAACACAGATAACAGGAAAAAAACTACTCTTATTTTCGGAAAAGAATTCGGCATTTTGCAAAACCAAATATCTTGGAGTTACTGAAGGTCACAGTCTGAACTGGAAATAACTTATCAAGACTGCTCTTCATAAAGAACAAAGAGCATATCAAGCACTGAAACCACTCATCGGCAACCACCAAAGACTAAATTTTTACAATAAGCGTCTGCTATACATTATGCGCACACGCCCAATCATCACTTAGGCCTTACGCGCATGAGTATTTGTAACTCCATCTCAAAAGCACAAAATCGATATCTTCCAAAACAAATTACTACATTATATGCTAAACGCACCAAGATACATGACCAACAAAGTCATGAAACTAGACCACAGATGCCAACTGCTTCGGACACGCCAAAGTAATTAAAAAAACGGTAAATATCTAAAAGTGAATTTTGCAAATAATTGACTATTTTTGCTTGCTTTTTAAGAGGTATAGCATGACATAAATACAAAAAAAGTAGTGAAATTTATAAACCTACGAAATATTTCGAAATAGTGGTGGATAAAAACCTACTAAATTGAATTCATTAAATCAAGAANATCATGGTTGTCAACTTAAGTTTTTTCAAATACAACGTATTTGTTTGCTTAAAATTGAAGTTTTAATTCCATTTTAATACCACTGGGAAAAATGATAATGGAAGGGATTAAAAGTTGGCAGGTCTGTAGTAGTATCGTAAGGAAGCTTTGAATTTCACTCGCTGATTTTGGTCAGAGGAAATTTTGTATGGGAAAAAAGTATGCCATTTCTAAAAGTAATAAGAATTTCTGAAAGTAATAGAAATTTCTAACTGAGCCAACTATTTTAGAGAGTAAAATTTTTCAAAACATTTGTTGCTTTATACATGGGTGAAAGCCCTTATATAGCAAGACGGAAAAGAGAAAAACCTGGTACTTTTCGAAAAAAATGAAATATCTGTAACTATCAAGATTTTTTTTATAATTCTGGCACATAAATAAAACTTCTTCTTTTCCAAGATAAAGTAGATATTGTTGAAAAATTTTTAAAAAAAATAAGTAAACTCCTCCCCAAAACTAGCTATAACTGAAATGGTTTTACTACCAGCCTTTCCTCTTTTCCGTCTCGCTTTCACCCCTGGCTTTATATATGCAAACATCAAACTGTTTATACACTGCAAGCATAGAAATGTTTCCATAAATTTGTCCAACCTCTGTATATATATTTTGACATTTTTTTGGATCTTTGTTCTGCCAAAATAATATTAATAATAATAAATCATCTGTTTTGCTGCAGTTTTGTTTTAGTAAAAAAGAAGTAGCATTATAATAATTTTAACCACTAACACTTATAACAAATACAAACTTCTGACAATTACAAAACTAAGTGCTTCAAAAGCGAAAATAAAATAATCCGTTATTAAAATTGTAAATTCAATAAGCGCATCACTAGAGATAATCATAAAGCAAGATAAACAATTAAATAAACAAAAATGTCTGCTGTGAGAAAAGTCACGTTTCCTTTACGGAAATATTAATTATAGGGCAATAACGACTTAAAACTTTTCATCTTAAAAACACACGAAAACTTCAAAGATCAACGAATAGTTTTGAATACTTAAATCGATGATATTTTCTTTTCATCTACGTTTTTAATTAAAATGTAAGTTTCCAAATGAAAATTTTTTGAAATAAAACAAGCTTTAAGCACTCCACGGGGGAATATAATTCAAACTCAGCATATTTGAAACATCTTTAAAACCTACAGTTTCATCAAGCATTAAATATATTTCAATTTTTGAATAAAGCCTCAAAGTTCTATCTACTTCCCAAACTCCACAGTTCAGACACTACAAAATCAGAATTCCTCGTTCCTAAGACCTCTTATCCCTGGTTTCTAAGGCAACCGGCTGAAGAATCTCGACTATGCATTCAGAACTCTAGTAGTCCGCTGCCCTAGGAGACCGCTTGGAGAGCAATTACCAATATCTGCACGATTATATTTCACATTAGCTGAGGCCGTAAACTAAGTTACTACTTGCAAAGCTCTAGTACACTTATAAACACACTGTTCAACATTTGGGAGGGTTGAATTTTCAAACGGGGTGGTGGTTTCTAGCGTGGTATGTGGTGCTATAGAACCATGAATTAAATTAAATTTTGGAGAGTATATTCATTTAGCGGAATATAAAATTCCGCTTCAGCAGTGATATATTTTCAAAGCTAACTCTTTTACAAATCGGAATATTAAGAATAATATGAGTCATAGCTGCATAATTTAATTTTGCTTAGATATATAACAGAATTCGTATGCATATTATAAATATATTTTACAGCTTAATTAATGCTTGAAGCTGAAAAAAAAGCAATTTTGATTTGCTTCGAAGAAAATCTTTTCTATATATGTTTGGTAATTATAGAAACATAACTAACTGTACTTAAAACAGTATATTCTTTTAGGAAAACATATCTTACTGTTTTAGCGATGATGTATTTTCAAAGATGTATCTCTTATAATTTCGTAAATTAAGAATAATATGTATTGGACAATTTAATTTTGCTTAGATATATAACAGAATTCGTATGCATTTGATGCTTTAAGATATAATAAATATATTTTACCACTTAATTAACGCTTAAAGCTAAAAAAAGAGGAATTTTTATTTGCTTCGAAGAGAATCTTTTCTATACATGTTTGATAATTATAGAATTATGAATAACTCTACTTAAAACGGTATATTCGTCAAGGAAAACATACCTTACCGTTTCAGCGCTGATGTATTTTCAAAGTTGACTCGCTTATAATTCTGAATATTAAGAATAATGTGTGTCATAGCTGGTTAATTTAACTTTAAAATATATTTATAACATAATTCAAATGCACTTATATATTTTTTTAAAAATATATATTGCGGCTTAATTAATGCATAAAATTTTGTAAAAAAAATTACGATTGAAGATAATTTTTCCTTTTTTTGTTTGATGGTTATAGAAACACAAATAACAATATTTAGGAGAATATATTATTGCAGGAAAACTTAACATACCACTTCAGCAATGATGCATTTTTAAAGATGTATCTTTTATAATTTCGTAAATTAAGAATAATATGTATTGGATAATTTATTTTTGCTTGTAAACAGAATTCGTATGCATTTGAGGCTTTATGTTTGTATAAATATGTTTTACAGCTTAACTAATGCTTCATATTTTTAAAAAATAATTTACTTTTGTTTCGAAGATAATATTTCCTGTTTTTGTTTAATAGTTATAGTAACATAAATAACTATAATTAGGAGAGAATTGTCTTCCAGGATAACATAAACGCTTCAGCGATGATGTATTTTCAAAGTTGACTCGTTTATTATTCTGAATATTAAGAATAGCCAGATAATTTAATTTTACTTAGATTTATAACATTATTCATATGCATTTGATGCTGTATATTCTTTTAAATATGTATTACGGCTTAATCAATGCTTAAAGTTTTTTTTAAAAAATTACATTTGAAGAGAATCCTTCCTTTTTTTCTTTGTTTAATGGTTATAGAAACACAAATAACTATATTTGGGAGAGTATATTCTTGAAGGAAAACTTAACGTACCACTTCAGCGATGATGTATTTTCAAAGTTGTATCTTTTATAATTTCGTAAAGTAAGAATATTATGTATTGGACAATTTAATATTGCTTACATATATAACAGAATTCATATGCATCTGATACTTTATGTTTTAAATATATTTTATAACCTAATTAAGGCTAAATATTTGAAAAAAATTAATTTATATTTGTTTCAAAGATATTTTTTTTACTCTGTCTAATAGTTATAGAAAAATAACTATGTTTAGGAGAGTATATTTATGCAGGGAAATATAACATTATGCTTAGGCAGTGATATATTTTCAAAGTTGATAACTTCATAATTCTAGATATTAAGAATAATGTGAGTTGTAGCTGGGTAAAATAGTTTTGTTTAGGTGCATAACAGAATTCGAATGCATTCCATGCCTTATGTTCCTTTAAACATATTTTACAGCTTAATTAATGCTAAATATTTTCTTATAAGAAGGAGTAATTAACAGATCCATTAAAAGAGATAATTGTTTGAGATAAAAAACACTCCAAAGATAGCTGTAGCTGTTATTTTCCTATGTATGGCAAAAATTCGGACGGATATAGTCGTTCTTGAAGATTGAGATACGATTGACGCAGTAAAAATTTCTAAAGTATGATCCTCATCGGAAAAAGGAAAAACTTTTTACGATAAGAAATTCCCTTGCTCTTAGTGGTCCAAGAAAATATTTTTAGCTGCATCAAAATGTTTGTCTTTTAATGCATTTCTTGTTTTAACTCGTTCGTTGCTGATCACGTGATATAGCGGTATGAAATTCTTCCCTGTAGTAAGTGTCAATAAAAAAAGATTAAGTGGTAGCAAAAGTACACACTATAATCTAACTATTTTTGCCTGTCAGGACAGAAAGTCCTCCGTGTTCCCATAACAAATTAGTACCTCTGGAGGTAATTAATTAGAGATTGATCTTTCTCTGGTTCTGGACAAAATTACGATCTGGGGATGAATGACTGGATGTATGAATGGGTCCTATCTATAAGCGGATGTGACGTATGGGTGTGGTAGAAGTCGAATTCTTGGCCACAGATGACACCACTGGGTAACAGGAACAATCATACTCCTTGCCTTAATGACTTACGACAACAGTAACAACTATTTCGGCAGAAAACATGTTTTTTGGAGACAATAACATTTTGTTTATTAAAATAAACTTATTGCTAAATTTAAAAACTAATATTGTTGCTAAAATGGGAAATTTTAACCTTGATCTTATCTTTATAGATTACCTCTATTGATAGATATAGTATAACCATCTGCAGTCGACTGGCAGTGAATGTGCTAATAAAATTATCATACGAAATTCCAATTTAAACAAACTTAATAGTTACTTAGCAGTATTTAGAATTAATCTGCCACCTTAAACATAGTATAAATCTGACATCTTTAAGATGAAAAAGTATAGAAACTTAAGCGGTTGATTTAATAAAAAAGTTTCTTTCTTTTTAGTAAACTCCAACCACTTGAATGTTTTAGGTGGACACCTGGGAGTTATGAAACTCATCAAAGTGGTGAGTATTTGTGTTCAATAGCTATATGAAGAGAAATTTAGAGCTGGAAATATTTATTATAAAATCAATTACTTTAAATTTATATAACCCAAAGATTATAATCACTGTTTTGAAAGAGATATAGTGAAGTGTCTTAGAATTTTCATTTTTTACCTCATTGCACTCCCAGTACTTTAAAATGCTGTTTGAGAAAGCACTAAATCTTTTAAAAACAATACCGTATTTTTACGTAATTTTTATTATTCGTTAAATAATAAGGTTACGAATTATTAAGTTTTACACATTTTTCAGTTAGATTTAGATTTTTTGATGGCACCTCAGAGCATCACCTCCTACAACAGAAAGCCTCAACAACGGATGTTATAAGTAGTCTGCGCAGATTATTTAAACAGTGAACCAGTTGTGCGCATGAAACCAATTCCATTTTAAAAGTACTTGAGAGAGATGTATCATATATATTTGAGAATTGAATCTGTAGTGGTTGAGGAGTAAATAAGACAAACAAATCATATTCATAAATTTAAAAAAAAACTTTGACATATATTTGCTACCACTTTCTGATTTTGAATAGATTTTCTATTAATTGGCTCTTTCGTAAACTGGTTTAACTTCATACTGGTCTAATCGGACTACCTGTAAGAAACCGTGTGGAGGCTTTCAGTTATAAGAGGCGTTGCTGAGAGTCGATATCGGAGTGCTAAGGGTGAAATCTTGGTTTTTGATGAAACAAGGAACTCTTTTCAACTCACCCGTATCAATAATATAAATATTTATATATGATAATAATGTGTTCTCAGTTTAAAGTGGTAGCCAACACTTAAATGTATCGGAAATATTATTATAAGAGTATTATTATAACATAGAATTTATTGAATCAGAAACTCTTTATATAATTCTAGTACAAAGAAAGAATTTAAGTCATATCTGCCCAAATGTTTCCAAAACTTTTTAATATTAGAGCTTGTTGAAACCATGATAACGCAAAAAACATATTAAAGTAATTTTAAAAAAAAGTATTGGTGATATAAATATTGAGGTTATAAATAGTCATATATAATATAATCATGTGTAAGAAAATTACTTTTATCTAAAGTTAACGTTTTTTTGAAGTTCGAAATATTTTGCTCCTGGTATTCAACTAGGGGTATTTTGTATAAACGATAATTACCGGGGTTAACTAGCCGTAAAAAAACGGTGTATTCTTTGGAATGCAGTTCATTTAAGAGATCTTTGATACTATATCCAGTTCGTTCCATCCAGTATTATTCGTTCTAGCTCATTTACCATATTATTTTTTAGTTAGAAACAGTGCCAGAATTATTTATACATGTAGTGGCTTCAATTGCAAATGAGGTTTATGGAAATCATAAGTACATGAAAAAAAACAGCAGAACAATGGTTTTCATGTGTTTAACCAGCTACATGTTAGAAAACTATGTATAAAGAATTATAAAAAAATGCACATGGAGGTCAGTATTATAATATATTCAAATTAATTTAAATATTGCTATTTGACGTATTACATTCATATTTAAAATGGTAAAAAAATTCAATTAACATCAAATTTTTCTTTCATAATTTAACGGAACCTAATTATTATGTTTTCAAATATGTTTTTCAGTTAATTAAGTCTCTTGGAGTTAGTCATAGTTTTAAATCCCGTTATTCAAATGTCAAAACAAGTTGCATACCTGCCAACTTTTACTCTTTCCGAGAATGGATTTTCAGAGTGGTTGTAAAACAATAAACGAAAAACAATCTGACTCAAAAATATATTTATATTTTGATCCCGTTGAAATTCTCTTGGGCCAGGATTATTATGCTTTTATATATTTATTGTAATTATTTATATGTAGTGGTGGTCAAACTCATTTATAATTATCATTATAATTCAAAAAGTTAATTGGAATGACCTGAGTATTGCTACCACTTTAAATATGAAAATGAAATCTTCCGGAAAATCCGGAAGAGTTGGCAGGTATGAAGTTGTACTATAACTATAAATTGAAAATATCTTTTATCAAAGTGGGTATGTGGCTACGAGCGTATAAAGATATTTTATTCGTCTTTATTTTGATTCCATTTATTTAAAAAAAGAAAGAAGAAAAAAACATTATAACGCAGCATTTTCGGACTTTTTTCTACGGGTGTTAACTGGTAACCGCCGTCGGGCAGACGATCTAATTTAGGGTTAGCGACTACTAATGTTCAACTTCGTAGTCTTGTAATTTTGAACCCAATCCAGAAGACAAGGGAACTTCTGGATCAAGTATAGGGAGGAATTTTCATTCGTGGAGGACTGTTTCATGGAACTGATTCACATTTGCTTTAGATGGAGGGGAAAACCACGAGTACCTCCCACGGTGAGCCTGACGCCAAGGGGATTCTAACTCATGATCCGTCTACCATTGAGGATAGTTTACGTCAGCATTGTGGTTGGTATGAGCCGAACAGCCATCACTGGGTTTCGAACCAGAGAAACCTCATTGGAAGGCGAACGATCTACTCCCTGAGTCCCCACGACTCAATCTGGTAACGTTAGTACAGAAAGAAATGGTTGATCGTACGAAATGCAAAATAAAATTTTTGATTATACTTTATTTCTTTTTAAATGATAAAGAATTAAGGTCTCAAAAATTTGAACGGTAATGAATAAAAAAAAAATTCTTGTAGAATTTTTAAATCTTGATTTTTTTAAAATACGATTTTATTTTTTTTAAAAATTTGATTTGATTTTTTTTTTAAATTTAATTTGATTTTTTAAAAAAATTTGATTTGATTTTTTCAAAAATTTAATTTGATTTTTTTAAAAATTTGATTTGATTTTTTTTAAAATTTGATTCGATTTTTTTTTCAAAATTTGATTTGATTTTTTTTTAAATTCCTATTTTAAATGGTTAAATCCAAAGTTTCAACTAATTTGCTCGAAGCACTTCTGAGAAATTGAAATTAAAATATAGTCTATTTTAGATTTTAACAGTTTGATAGAAAAATAGTTAATTTTATATTTTAATTCCTCTTCCGCTAAGTTTGAAACTTTGAAGTTTCCTTGCAACTTAGACGCCGCCATATTAGGCACATTTATTTTCACTTTTCTTTTTATCGCTGTTAGTGTTTAAGAATAAAGCCCATAATTAAATAAATAATTGCAAACTATTGATAATCTTCATTTTTGAAGTTTTATTGTTGTTTAAAAGAACTATTGGTGGAAGAGCTCCTTTTCACCAGTGGTGGTATCAGTTTCTTGCTAAGTAAAGGCACAAAGGGCATGCATAAAAAGTTCATTTAATTAGGTTTGATCTTCTCCGGACGTTGGCTTTTTAAGTTGAAGTGAAGAGTGAATCAAGAAATTATTCCTTTTATTAAATTAAAAATTTGCTACTATTTCACTTGAAGGACAATAAAATGATAAGCCACATTTTAAAATTGTTTAAGACAGTTTCCCTTGTTGTATAGTAAAGACATCCATGTTGGCAATAAGAACTGTCAGTATTTTGTACTGTTATCAAATATACTCATATAGAGATATTAGTAAGAACCGGATTGATGTCAAGTTGTCACCTTTAGAAAAAGTTACCGAAAAATTTCAAGTTATTTTCCAATTTTTTTTCAGTCCATTATGGTGCTAATTCCCTGATTCTTTATAAATTGCTAGCTTGGAAAAAATTATAATATAAAGTATCGACACAGAATATGACCCTTCCGAATAAGAACCTCTTACAATTCATTATGGTACTAGTACACTGATACTTAATAAATTGCTAGTTTAAAACTAAACGACAACATAAAATATCGAAATAAAATATGACCCTTCCGAATAAGAACCTCTTACAATTCATTCTGGTAATAATTCACTGATACTTAATAAATTGCTAGTTTAAAGCAAAACTACAACATAAAATATCGAAATAAAATATGACCCTTCCGAATAAGAACCTCTTACAATGTATTAATGTATTATCTTACAATGTACATTATGGTACTTATTCACTGATACTTAATAAATTGCTAATTTGAAACAAAACAACAACATAAAATATCGAAACAAAATATGACATGTCCGAACAAGAACCTTCTTACAATTCATTATGGTACTAATTCCCTGGTACTTTATAAATTACTAGTTTAAAAGAAAACTAGAATATAAAATATGGAAACAAATATGATCCTTCCGAATAAAAGCCATTTACAGTTCATTATGGTATTAATTAACTGATACTCAATAAATTGCTAGTTTAAAACAAAAATACAACATAAAATATCGAAACAAAAATATGACCCTTCCAAATAAGAACCACTTACAATTCATTATGGTACTAATTCACTGATACTTTATAAATTACTAGTTTAAAACAAAACTAGAATATAAAATATCAAAACAAATATGACCCTTCCGAATAGAAGCCTTTTACAGTTCATTATGTAACTAATTCACTGATACTTTATAAATTGCTAGTTTAAAACAGCACTAAAATATAAAATATCAAAACAAATATGATCCTTCAGAATAAAAGCCATTTACAGTTCATTATGTAACTAATTCACTGATACTTTATAAATTGCTAGTTTAAAACAAAACTAGAATATGAAATATCAAAACAAATATGATCCTCCCGAATAGAAGCCTTTTACAGTTCATTATGTAACTAATTCATTGATACTTCATAAATTACTAGTTTAAAACAAAACTAGAATATAAAATATCAAAACAAATATGATCCTTCCGAATAAAAGCCTTTTACAGTTCATTATGTAACTAATTCACTGTTACTTTATAAATTGCTAGTTTAAAACAACACTAAAATATGAAGTATTGAAACAAAGTATGACCCTTCCGAATAAAAATCTTCTATATTTTCAACAAAAAAAAAAGTACCGACTAGAATAAAAAGTTCTTTTTAAATCCTAGCTTTTATTCCAACCATGATAATACTTTCCTTTTCTAGGTACTTTTAAGAGCGGTTCTACGTTACTTTAGTGTTTCAGTGGAAAGCTATGTATGACTCACGGGGAGATAAAATGTTACTGTTTTTTCTCGCGCCGGGTAGGGGGTGGTCTTTTGATCTCTCCCCCATCCTTCTGTTCTTTTTTCCACCCTTAGATGAACTCTGCAGGGAAAATGGAAAGAGATCAAAGCTTTAGGCTTAGATCCATGAAATAATCATTTTCGGAATCTTATTATCTTAGCGGTTTCTACCGCTAGGTTATCGAGATTAACCAAATATACTTTTCATCGATAATTTTGAATTCGGTAGCAATAGCAGATGTAAAATATATTTATTTAAGCAGTTTATTAATTTGATGTCCTATTAAAAGGATAGAAAAATATTAAAAAGTTAACGTAATGCTTACCACATTAATTTCATACTTTGGCTATTTTTACAATTAACACATTGAATGCCATGGGGGTCACCGGTGACTGGTACTTAATTTGTTCATTGCGCCATGAGAGTCACCGGTGATAACGAAGCCAAGATTATTAGAATCACATAATTCGAGTAAATTTTTTTTTATTATTATTATTATCGTTACTAAAATGATTTGAAGAAATTAATGCAATATAGATCACACAAAAACAGTTTTATTTATATACACAGAGATGCCAACTTGCTCTGAACAGCGAATAAATATTTTTTAGTTTATTAATTGTGATTCTTGGTTTAATGCATTCAATTTAGTAGATTTGTATCCACTATTATTTCTGAACAAATCATAGGCTTTTATATAATTCACCACTTTTTTCAGATAGTTTGTAATTAGGTAGTAGATTGAAAATGCCAGGTATCATATAATGAATGAATTTTAAGTTATTTACGACAGTTTCCCGCTAAGAGGTAAATGGTAAAGTTGTTCCCATTTATTTAACATTAGGTATGCGGACATTCCTTATATACCTATCTCTACGAACAAGCGTCAATTTGACGCATGAACGAATACATACAACAGCATTTACAGAGATGCCAACTTGCTCCGGACAGCAAATATCTATTTTAAAGTGGTAGTTTATCAATTGTGGTTCGTGGTTTAATATATTCAATTTAGTAGATTTCTATTCACCACTATTTCTAAATAATTCGAGGACTTATATAATTCACCAATTTTTAATTGCAAAATTTACTTAGTAGTTATTTACCGTTCTTTTAATTATTTTGGCGTATCAGGAGCAGTTGGCATCTATACACTTAGAAAGCAATGTAATTATATACTATAAGAAAAAAATGAAAATATGAGATATATTTATAAAATATACTAGTATTTTATTTTTCAATACTCGAACCAAGCAACTGAAACATTCAAAATCTGACACTCTGACATCAATTGACATTCTGCGTTTGTTCTTTCTATTATTGCTTATCGGCAACACTTGTTTATCGCTTGTTTCATTTCAGATAGCGATATCGGATAACGGATCGAAGTATTGTCGGTACATTCCTATTTATTTTTGATGTGATGTTTGCAAAATTTTGTCCAAATTACGATCGCGTCAAAATGACGCATATCCGTAGAGATAGATATACCACGAAGAGAATTTCCATATTTCAACGCTTTTGAATAAAATCGACTTCAATATATATTTACCTCGATCAATGGATAAAAGTCATTACAAGAGATAAAATATAAATGGAAATGGATTTTGTTATTTTTCTTATTAATTTCGAAATGCGTCAAAATGACGCGTCCCGTAAACCTAGTGTTAATTATTATTTTAAAAATAATTTGAACTCAGAACTGAACTCATATTTTGAAGTCATCAAAATATATCTCACCAGAATTTTCTCTTTGAAAAAGAAGATGCGCAACTAAAGCGCGAACTTCACGTCAAAATGTATACTTGCCAACTTTCACGCTTTCCCCGGTAGAATTTACCAAGTGGTGGTAAAACAATTACCAAAAATCAATCTTATTCGAAAATATATTTATATTTTTTGACCAAGTTGAAATTTCCTTCCATAAAGTCTATTTTGCTTTTATGTTACGTAATTATTTATAAGTAGTAGTGGTTGAACTCATTTATGATTATTATTATAATTTAGAAAGTATAATTGAATAACATGAGTCTTGCTACCACTTTATCTATGAAAATAAAATCCTCCTTGAAAAGCGGAAGAGTCAGGAAACTTTTTTGAAGTGGTAGCTAAATTTTGGAAATAGTTCTTACATAGAAATATACATAACTGTCAAAAAAGTTATCAAATCGATTCTAATGGCTTTTAAGTAAACAATAACAAATTTTCTGTAATCTTGCAGAAAGATCATCACCAAATTTTAATTAATCTAGGGCATGGGTACCCCGCAATTTACCATGTTTCTCTGAGTTAACGCTAGTTAAAAATCACTTAACAATGACTTAAGGATTTTAAGAACATAATGATGGAAATAAAAGAAATGACATTGCTGCCTTTTTTTTTACCTATTCTAATAGAATTTCTTCGCAAGGGTAGGAATATGACAAATAGAACTTGCAATTGTAAGCAAGAATTATTTCTTTGAAAGTACTTGATATATTCAAGGATTCTTATTAAAATTTTTACATATTTGTATAAATTATTGAGATGCAGTTGATGTGTAAATCTATATATATCAACTTTGTGAAGAGAGATTAAAATGTACAGTTCGTAACAACTTTAAATATAAAATTCAAATATCTCCAAAAAATCTAGAAATTTTAATGTTTCGAAATGATGAACGTTTTAAGAGCAATTACAACAACTGTTTTTTCAAAGCAAATAAATCATTATCTGTCCTAGCTTGCAGATCTTTAACACCTTGTGGATGGGTGATTCAGAAAAGCATTGGTACAGAATCAGAATCAAGTTGTAATTAAATAAAAAACGGTAACTTAAATGTAGTCGTTATTAATTTGACAGACTTACTTTGCTTTTACTTTAATTATTGTTAGTTTAATCATATATGTAATCAATGTTAATTCAAAGTATAACTAAATTGTTTTATTTTGAACAAAGTAATGGTGAATTAAATAAATCAACAATTATAAATCCGCCTACAAATAAACTGCTAAAGAAATATTTTGATTACCAATTTTATCTTTTTACCCTGATTGATTCGGTTTTATGCTGGCACGTATTTGTAACAGTCGGCGCGGAAGGGTTAAGGGTTTAACAATGTTTTAAAAATAGTAAACGTAATGTCTTTATCTCTCATTCACTAATATAGTATCCTCTTATAAAATTATTGCAAAATAGTTTAAACATATATTTTTTTACGTATCTATTAATTTAAAATTTAAAAATACACATTTTTTGCCCGCCATGACAAATCAATGATTCAAACGTATATATTACTTTATATACAGTAAATAAACTTTAAGCATTGGTATATTAGCTAACTTTTCAAAAATTTCGTAATTCATAAAGTATTATTGTGCTTTCAACTTCTTATCTTTTTTCTACCTAAATATGATACGAGCTTCAAGCTCTGCACTATTATATATTCCTATGTACGTTAAGAGAGTACCTGATTATTTAAGATATAACAGGAATACTGTTTTCTACAAAAGCGGTTATAAATTGGAGGTGAATTAAACGATAAGACTTGTAGAATAAGGATACTTTAACCCACTCTTTTACCCCTTGGGGACTAGTGATTCAGAAAGGCATTCGTACAAAATCAGAATCAAGTTGTAATTAAATAAAAAACGGTAACTTAAATGTAGTAGTTGCTAATTTGACAGACTTACTTTGCTTTTACTTTAATTATTCTTAGTCTAATCTTATATATAAACAATGTTAGCTCAAAGTATAACTAAATAGTTTTATTTTGAACAAAGTAATGGTGAATTAACCCTTTTGAAGGCCGTGGTAAGTATACTTACCACCACATTTTACCACTTTTAATTTAGATTTCCATTTTTCAATAACTTCAGCTTTCTTGAAGTGAGTTTGAATAAAATTGGTAACCATTTGTCACTCTTAAAAAACGTATAAAAGTTATAAAATACATAATTCCTTTTGAAGTCTGTAGCATTTAAGGAATTAATTTTATAAATAAAGAAAAATGAAAGTCAGTAAGCTCCTAATAGGTCATGTTAAATATATTTACCACCAAAAAAATGGCATTTTTATAAACTAAATGAGCTTTTTTTTTATATCAATTACTGTTCTTAAAACAATTTCAATTCCAAAAATACTTTAATTTACTTTTATTAGAAATAAAGGGCCCATTAAAGGGTTAAATAAATCAAACTATTGTAACTCCGCCCACAAATAAACTGCTAAAGAATAACTTTGATTACCAGTTTTATCTTTTTACCCTGGTTGATACAGTTTTATGCTGGCATGTATTTGAGACAGTTGACGCGAAAGGGTTAAAAAATTCAGCACTAGCATTCTATGCCTATGTGAGGTGGTTATCTAAGCATACCCTCCAACTTATGAGGGTTTTGAAAATAATTCTTTCTAGTGGTAGCGAACCAAAGTAGAAATTTTTAAAGCAAATGGATCTCTCATAAAACTTTTATCGGAACTTAAGAATCTAGCCATATTTCCTGCACTTTTATAAATAATAGTGGACAAGTTACGCTAAAAATAATTTTTTTAAAATATTAAGACATTAATTTTGCTACCGTCTAAAAAGAAGATTTCTGAAACTACGGAAATTCCGTAGCAGTTGGAGGGTATGTCTAAGTCTCGGCCCTGTCAGGGGCCCTAACTCTTTCATCTAAGTGTCCACATGATTGCTCCCCATTCAAATTATCCAAATGATTGCATTTCATATGATACTTTGAATTTTGATATGTAGTGGAAGAGAAATTACTTATGCTCAAAAATAACTTAAATATCGTTACCAAAAGGAAATATTTTTTTGCAAAGCAGAGCAAGGGATCAGTTTTTAATGTAGTAAGATCTTTTGATAATTTTGAATTCGCTTAAAAAATTGTTTTACTAGCTACAAATAACTTATAAATGCTTAGATGTGGTTGTCACTTTTAATTTTATTTCATTTTAAGAATGCCTATAGAGTTCCATAAATACCCTTAACATGGGAATCAGTTATGAAAAGAAAAAGATCAAAACCTATGTGAACATGGGGGAAAATGGTGGAAAAAGAGAAAGGCCAGGAGGGATCAGCTAGCTGATAGGAATTAGCAGAGATAGAGAAATAAGCTGAGGACTTTATGGGCCACTAAGCATAATGATAACTGGCAAGTAAACACACAAAAGCACTGATGAACCCATAAAGGAATAGAGTTTTAATCATACATATCAGGAATATCATAAATATCAAATAAAACATGAACCGTTTAATTTTTAATGAAATTTTTAAATTCCTGTTTCGTAATATTTCTTTTTTTTAAAAATGTTAAAATTTTTTATTTTAATCCTTCATTCTTACCACTTATAATTGGAAAAACTGAATGTTCATATCAGTCAAAATGTATTAATTGCATAAAATTATATTTGTTGCGATATTTATCTTGTTCTGGAATGAAAAAGTTCTTGTATTGTTTAGCAAAATTAGTTGCTAACTGAAGAAGTTTCAATTTAAGTTGCATTCAGACCTGCTACCTCGTTTCTCATAAAGACACTTTTTCCGTTGGCCCGAAAGAGTCTGACAAGTAAACGGTTATTTGTTCTATTACTAAGAATATTTGTTTTCTAAATTTTTAAAAAAAATGTATTACTCACCACGCAAAATTACATTTATCACAAGTATGCTATGTAAATTATTTAGGTGGTAATGCGTATAAGTGTTGGCGGAAAAGTTTAAGGTTTCGAAAATGCTTTATGTTTCAATTATCATTTTGAAACTACTTTGTAAAATATTTCGATCGTTCAGCAGTTATATGGAAGATCAGAGCCGCAATGGCTCAGGGGATAGAGCGTTCGCCTTCCAATGAGGAGAATCGAGGTTCGATCCCGGTGATGGCTGGTCGATACGAATTCTGCATTCGGCTTGCACCGACAACAGTGCTGACGTGAAATATCCTCAGTGGTAGGCAGATCATGGTTTAGAGCCTCCTTGCCGTCAGGCTAACCGTGGGTGGTTCTCGTGGTCTTCCGTTCCATACAACGCAAATGCAGATTAGTTCCATCAAAAAGTGATTCATAAAGGAAAATTTCTCCTAACACTTGATCCAGGATTTCTCTTGTCTTCTGGATTTTGTTCAAAATTACAAGGCTACGGAGTTGAACATTAGTAGACGTAAACCCAAAAATTGGGTCGGCTGTTCAACGACTGTTATAAAATAAAATAAAATATGGAAGATCAGAAAGACAAATGCTCATGCCCTTGACAGGAGAATCCCAACAGCTCCCCATTTTTACAAACGTTTTAACCGGTTAACGCCCAGCGATATTTAGGACAGTTCCTTTTATCAAAGACATTCATTGTGGTGGGAAACTTCTTTCAGTATTTTCATTTATTTGTGGGAATTAAAAGATTCTCAGATACCACAATGATTTAGTTATTTCTGAATAGATCTAGAATTAAAAGGAGCAAGTAACATGCCTATACTACAACTTCAAAGATATATAGGACCTCCCAGAATACAACAAAACAGAATCGATGAATCGGTTAGTGGCGCTTCGCGCCAAACACCGAGATAACCCCAATATCCAGCATCCAGCAGAAAACCACAAGTAACATGCCTGCCAACTCTTCCGGATTTTCCGGAAGATTTTATTTTCATATTTAAGGTGGTAGCAATACTCAGGTTATTCCAATTAACTTTTTGAATCATAATAATAATTATAAATGAGTTTGACCACCACTACATATAAATAATTACAATAAATATAAGAAAGCATAATAATCCTTGCTCAAGCGAATTTCATCGGGATCAAAATATAAATATATTTTTGAGTCAGATTGTTTTTCGTTTATTGTTTTACAACCACTCTGAAAATCCATTCTTGGAAAGAGTGAAAGTTGGCAGGTATGAAGTAATTTTTGATGTATCAAAGACTTTTTGAATGCCCTAACAGTAGAAAAACCAATTAATTTCGATAATATATTATACCACCTTTTCCATAAAACCACTTCTTGTATCATTTCAATATATAAAGTTGGGACAAAACGGGTGAATAAATAAGTAGCGAATGAACTATTAAAATTTGTAAATTAAAGATAATTACGCCCACTCTTTAAAAGTGTTATCATGAGATAACTGCTCCTAGTCCTAGTGGTGCAATTTATCTGGGCACATGAGCCGCTAAGCGGCCCCTATCCCATTCATCGTAAATTTAAGTTCAGTTAGTGTTGAGTCTTTACGGTCAGCAGACAGTGAGGTTGCTGTATATACACTTGTTGGTCGATACCAATTCTGCACCCAGCTCGCACTGACTACGATGTTCAAGTAAAATATCCTCAGTGGTAGACGGATCATGAGTTAGAGTCCCCTTGCCATCAGGCTGACCATGAGTGGTGGAAATCTGCAGTAGTGCTAGTTTTTGCGCTATTTATAGCTAATATTATAATTTATAGCTAATATTTAGCCTTTCTATCAGTCTCTTAAAAATTATTAAGTTTTATTTATGCAGGCTTCAACTGAGCCGTGGAGGTTTAGGGGATAGAGCACTTGCCTCCGAATGAAGTGGACCGGGTTCGAATTTAAGTGATGGCTGATCGATTCGAATTACGCACCTGACTCGCACTGACCACAGTGCTCATGTAAAATATGCTCAGTGGTAGACGGATCATGAGTTATAATCCCTTTGCCATCAGGCTAATCATGGGTGGTGGAAATCTGCAGTAGTGCTAGTTTTAGCGCTACTGAAGGTTAAAATTTATGGCTAATATCTAGCCTTTCTAGCAGTTTCTTAAAATTATTGAGTTTTAGTTATGTATGTTTCAATTGAGCCGTGGAAGTTTAGGGATAGAGCTCTTGCCTCCGAATGAAGTGAACCGGGTTCGAATTTAAGAGATGGCTGGTCGATTCGATTTACGCACCTGGCTCGCACTGACCACAGTGCTCATGTAAAATATCCTCAGTGGTTGACGGATCATGGGTGAGAATCCCCTTGCCGTCAGAATAACAGTTGGAAGTAATCGCGGATTCCCTCTCCTCGTAAGGCAAATGCGGGTTAGTTCCATCAAAAAGTTCTCCACGAAGGCACATTTCTTCCAATATTTGATCCAGGATTTCCCTTGTCTTCTGGATTGGCTTCAAAATGACAAGACTACGGAGTTGAACATTGGTAGTAGTAAACCCAAAAAATTGGGTCGGTTGTTCAACGACGGTTATAAAATAAAATTTAAAATAAAGGAGTCCTATGCTTTCGATTCAAAAGCTCTCACTTCATCAATTGAGACTTCATTCATTCTCACTCCATTCTTTAAAGCAAGGTTGAAAGTAAGACGGAAAAGAAAATGACTGGTAAGAAAAAAATTTGGTTTATAGCTGGTTTTTGAAGGAATCAGAAGTAGTATTTTTAATTATAAACTATTTACTACGATTTATTTTATCTTGGGTATGAAAAAAACGATCCAACAGACATTACTGCTGGACAGTTTCTGCCTCTGAAAAGGATATACGCTGCTAGTAAACACATTTTATAACCAGATGGTATTCGGGGAAAAAGTGTCCTGTGAAAAAAAAAGACACTGTCAATATGTTTTGGCAATTATCTCTTGAGGAAAAAAAGCTAGAAATGAAATGGTTTTATTGCCGGGTTCTTCACTTTTCCAGGGTACAATCAAACTTGCTTATGATCTTTAAAAAATTTTGAAGGGAGGTTTTAGTAAAATTAAAACTAGGGCCATTTGTCCTGAGTTCAACGCGTATACACTACATTGCTTGATCTTAATTCCGTACCCTATGAGAGATTTCTAAAAGTGTATTTCGCATTTATTTGGTAAAAGATTTAAAATAAAACTCAAAATATGCAGCGAAGTATTTATTAGCTGTAGAAATTAATATAGACTTTTTTTAGAACTTCAACCTAAAAGTTACAAAAATTTTAACAATTTTGCTAACTTTTCCAAATGCACAACTGCAACAAAATGGCGCATGATATGAGCTTTTGAATTATTTAGAAGTAGTGGGGAGTAAGAACTCTATAAATCGAATTTACTAAACCAAGAATCATACATTAAAGGACTACCACACGAAAATATTTATCCCCAGTCCAGAGCAAGTTGGCATCTCTGTGTATATATATCTTCAGATATAGGTGGGCAAATATAGATGTATATATATTTGCTCAGAGCTGATCGTCTTTAGCCCTCATGTTTACTTAAATGCAGCGAAGCATCTAAAGAATTTTAAAGTGAAATCTAAAAACCATTAAATTTTTATTGCTGCACTTCACGTTCTTTTCGCTTCGACAAGAACAAAAATAATGACCGAAAAAGAAAACTAGTCTTCTCGTGACACGAGTACTAACATCATGCTTGATAGGGGCGTCAACGAATGGCGTATGGAATGGATTTCCCCCAGCAAAAGAGATTTGCCAGCAAGGTGTCTTTTTTTTTCTCTTATTTGTTCTTCGCTTTACGCACCCCTGACTTTTACCAGGAGTGGGTTCGCTAGAATTACATGTCACTCGCCTAACCGGCAAAGCCTATACGCCCTCCAAACTAAAACATAAAAAATAAGAAAAAAAATACCTTGCAGTTGAATGGAGAAAAAAAAAGTCTGTGGTATTTCGATATTACGCGATGCCTTCTTTTGGTTCTTTGCTCGTACATTTTTCGTTTCGTCGAAGGAAATTCTTTCCTTCTTGTGTGAATTCTCTTACTTTCTGTTTCGTTGAATGATGTCAGAAAGGAAACATGGATGAGGAAACGATAAAATAACATGATTTTGTTGATTTTTGTTATGTTGTATGGGTGTAGCAGTATTTGGAGAGCAAAGAAATGTTTACCTGCGACTAAAGAAAACAAACTTCGCTAAGGTTGTTTTTTAAATGTACTTTTAAAGTCTTTTTGTAACATTTCTCCTTGTTGGAACGTTAGAAAGGAGAAATTATTTATATATATATATATAATGCAAGAGCAATGAGGTATTAAAGAAAAGGGAAATTTACAAAGAAATATTAAAGTATCCGAGTACCTTCGTCAACTTTTTTTAAAACTTATTATTTTTCATTTTCCGCTAATTTTTGTTAAATATACGTAGAATTCTAAAACAATAAATGAAAAAAAAATTTATTATTAAAAAATATTAAAAAAAATTGAAAATTGGTTATTATTAACTGCCCATAAGCTGTAAGTATCTAGAACACATAAGATAAAGGTGCAAAAGAAAGAAAGAACGAAAGGAAATGAAAACCTAAAGAGAATAAGAAAATTAATAATGAATTAAAAATTATTTTATTTCAAAAATCAAAAAAAAAGAAAAAAAGCCAGATGACAAACAACAAAAATGTATAATTTTGTCGTTAGCTCATACGATTATATTCGCAAAATAGAGCTTTACAATTTTTTATTAATATAACCCAAGCAAAATATAAAGATTCAATAGTGTGAGAAGCGCAAAATAAAAATAAAATAAAATTTAAAACAAATGAAGCAAAAAAAAAACAAAAAAAACTATCCAAATCTGGAAAAATCCATGTTAAAATTAAAAATTTATTTAAAATTCAATTTCTGAATATTTTTTTAAAAATTTTAAACGTTTTTTTCTTAACTAATTTCTTATTCTCTTTCAAAAAATGTTTTTTGTTTTAACTTATTTTCTTGTTTTCTTTGCTTTTTAACATAACTAAAGGATAAGTTTCCTCTCTCTACATTATTTAATTTATTTGAAAAATAATTGCATGGCTAACAGTGGTCCCGTTTAAAGTGGTAGTAAACTTTGTTTTATTTCTTTGAGGAAGTTTTGGTCACCAAAAGAACAAGGTGACATATCTAGAAATATATCTGTAAATCTGACACCAACACGGTAATGAATTCACACAAAATCAATGGAATTTCCTCCAGATTTTATTATTTTACTAACAGTTAAATATTTTGGGGGACCATTGAAATCAATTTAGTGTGAAACCCTTCTTAAATTGTTTTCCTGTATTTAAAAACTTCACAATGTCACATTGCTAGGAATTGCTCATAAAGTTTTTTAAAAAGTTTGCTGATTTCTTTAACCCCCTGTAGATACTGTAGATATAAATTCTGGTATAAAATTAACAACAGGACTTTTATGTATGTTACTAAATTGCTTATATGCTGTGATATTTAAAGCGATTTTGAACCTTTACTCGAGGATGCACCGTATGATTGAACTTAAAACTTTATAAGAGGAAATTTTATATTTTTATATTTAGCAACTACATTATTATAAGGTTTTTAGTCATAATAAGAAAGTATTATGGATAGTACTTTAATTCATTTAGTGATTAGTTTTGTTTCACTTTATATGCAGCATTATTATTTAAATGGCATTTAAAATTATTTGGAGTGCAAAGTTGAATGCCATGGGATTCACCTGTGACAGGCGAAGAAAAGATTATTAGAGACGCATAATTCGAGTAAATTTTTAACTTTTTAATATTATTATCGTTACAAAAATGGTATGAAGAAATTAATGCAGTATAGAACACACAAAAATGGTTTTATTTATTTTAAAATAGATGCCAACTTGCTCCGGACAGAGAATAAATATTTTCAAGTGGTAGTTTATTAATTGTGATTCTCGGTTTAATAAATTCAATTTAGTAGATTTTTATCCTCCACTATTTTTAAACAATTCGTATGCTTAGATAATTCACCAACTTTTTTCAGATTTGTCATGCTATACCTTTTAAAAAACTAGCAACATCTGTCAAATTTGAAAATTTAGTTTGTAGTTATTTACTGTTGTGGCTAAGCGGGTAAGCTATGTAAAATTAGCGTGACATTTAATGTGTTAATTCGAATATTAAAACATAATTTTTTTTACCACTTTTTATATTTGGGGAAAGTCTTTGTCTAAAACCTGGAGTAGTTGGATGTTTTGGTTTCAAAACTTTTGGAAAGGTGGTTTATTGCTGTTGTGGGTATATATANGGGGTGAAGGCCAGACGGAAAAGAGGAAAGGCTGGTAGTAAAACTATCTCAGTTATAACTAGTATTCGGGAAGAGTTAGCTTATTCTTTTCAAAACTATTCGTCAACATCTACTTTATCCAAGGAATATAAGCAGTTTTGCATATAGACTAAAATTATAAAAGAATTCTAGGTAGTTTCAAATATTTTATTTTTCTTGAAAAAAATGCTAAAATTAAATGTCTTTCGTACCAGTTTTTGCACTTTTCTGTCTTGCTATGTAAGGGCTTTCAGCGTTGGTGTCCTGTGTTCAGTCGCGAAGTGTAAAGTTTTGGAAAAGCAAGATCACGGCTGATTGCTGAGATACCAACTGATCCTGATTCGACAAAATGTTTTAATAAAATTGTAGAGAACTACAAACTAAAATTTAACATTTGAAGATTTTCAGTTAATTTTGCCAAAATTTTAAACGCTCAACACGGCTTAACTGTAACAAAGTGGCGTATCAAGTAAGCCATTGAATTATTTCGAAGTAATGGTGAGAACAAAACAAACCCTATAAATTGAATTTGTCACCAAAAAGAACCATGCATTAAAAGACTACCCCTCGAAAATATTTATCCGATGTCGGAGCAAGTTGGCATAGTGTTGTGCTTATATTCCGGTATAGAGAAGCAACTGGCTGTTTTCGCAAGTGATAGACGTCTTTGATTACCCAGCTTATTTATAGTTATTTTTTAGTTAATCTGGAATAAACATTATGTCCTGTATTAAATCTTAGTAGCTAGGATTTTTTATTCCCCGGAAATAATCTATTTATGAAATGGTTTTACTACCAATCCTATAATAAATCTTGATAGTTAGGGCTCTTTATTCTCGAAAACAATTTACTTATGAAATGGATTTACTACTTATCCTGTAATAAATCTTGGTAGCTAGGGTTCTTTATTCACCGAAAATAATTTACTTATGCAATAGTTTTACTACCAATCCTGTAATAATTCTTGATAGCTAGGGATTTTAATTCTCGAAATCAATCTACTTGTGAAGTGGTTTTACTACCATTCCTGTAAAGAAATCTTGGTAACTAAGGTTCTTTATTCATACAAGCAAGGTGCTTGCTTTACAATATCAGTCACCCCAGAGACTCTGTATACAAACTGCTTTCATTTTCTAATTTTACTGTAATTTCACGATGAATGGGATATGGGTCTTCTGCGCGGCCCAGGTGCCCAGCTTTTGTTAAATAAAGTAAAGTAAGTTCTTTATTCACCGAAAATAATTTACTTATGTAAAGGTTTTACTACCAATCCTGTAATAAATCTTGATAGCTAGGGCTCTTAATTCTCGAAATGAATCTACCTGTGAATTGGTTTTACAACCATCTTTTCTTTTTTCCGGGGTGCAAACAGCTCTGCAATATATAAGAACAAGACTAGTTTTCAATAATTCGCATAAAATATAAAATTTATGACATTTAACCTATATTTAAAGTTTTTGATGTTAAATAATATATATGTTGACTATAAACGAGCTTAAAACTTAACAATCACGCTTTCTACCGACATGATTTTAACAATATATGTAACCCATCAATTTCATCCTGCGTTTTGAAGAATAGAAAAGTCTCTTTTAAACTCCTTTTAAATTTCGGAAACGTTCAAGTATTCATAGAGGTTTTAGCCAAGAAAATACATCTGTTGCGGCATAAAATTTAGCGCCAGTTGGAAATGGTCCCAAGTTTCACCACCACACAACTGGCTTAAAATGACGTTTTCCACAGCTATTGTAATCAATGAAAAGCCGGAGAATTCGTAACAAACGATTCTAGTTCGATAAAGGCAACTCCGTCCAAACAGGAGCTGTTTTCCTTATCTGAGTTGTTGCAATGGGAGCGAACAGGGCTGTAACAATGGCCTATCGTCGAATCCGATCTACTAGCAGACGATAACTCAGAGAAGGGGAAGCATGGAATAGATGGATGGTGGAAAGTGTAATAATAGCTTGAAATGATGATAGTGAAGCTACAACATGGACCTAATAGCTCAGGGTGTCTTATCACATTCAACGCTTCCCTGTCTATGTATTGACTAGTTGAGTGCATTTGCTGGAAACACGTACTTGCTTCAGTATGTAGTGATGATTTGAAAGATTCATTTTAGGAAATATTCCAGGAAATTTGATTAACTATTTGGCACGGTTAATTACTTACGATATTCTGTAATTGCATGATTGTTGATTTTATTTGATTTGAAGTAATTGCCAGTAGTAAAATAAAACTTTTATTGATCTTTCAATTTTTTTATGGCTCTATCCTAATAAATCAAGACAGTGCTTTTAAGATATTCGACTACCTTCGAGACAAATTTTTTAAAAATCAACATTTTTCACAACAATATTGCAATTTTGTATTATATATTTATGTAAATAAAATTATTTAATAGAAGCAATGCAAAAGCACAGGAACTTTTTTTTTATTTAAAGAGAGTTTCTTAGATAATTTTAAAGAAATTAATTCATTATCGAAAAACACTACTATTACTCATTATCGGAAAACTTTAACTATATGGCACGGTTAATTATTTACGATTTTCTGTAATTGCATGTTTGTTGATTTTATTTGATTTAAAGTAATTGCTAGTGGTAAAATGAAACATTTATTGCTTTTTCAGGATTTTTGTAACTCAATCCTAATAAATCAAGACGGTGCTTTTAAGGCATCCGACAACCTTCGGTACAAAATTCTTAAAAAATTAATATTTTTCACTACATTATTGCAATTTATATCAAATATTCATATGAATAAACATATTTAATAGAAAAATATGTAAAAGCACAAGAATTTTTTTTATTTAAATTGAGTTTCTTAGATAATTTTAATAAAATTAACTAATTAACGGCAAACACTCTACACAGAAAATTGTGTATACAGAAATCAAGTTTTCTGACTAGCTTCGTATAACCATCTGATGTGTTGTGAACTTCAACTGTAATAAAATGGCAAAATAATTAAATTAATAATATATTAAGCTTATTTTCTTCATTTTTTTTCCTCCATTTTTTCACATTATTTGCAACAAAATAAAATATCTCATAGAACAAATACCAGTTACAGTTATCTGAATTCTGGAGGTTTGTTAGATTACCACAAATGCAAGAAACATTCACTGAAAGTTTAAACACAAATTTATAATAATTATTTGAGTAATTATCTTGTAAGATATTCATATTGAAAAAAATAAAATTACAGTTTAAAATTACATTTTAGTTGAAAATTATGAGCGTTTAACTGCTGAAAGTTACTATATTTAATATGTGGCGTATTCCTTTACACATTTCCTCAGTTATACATTCATATTTAATGCCGGGAGTTTTCTGTAGTGATATTTTAAAGTAGTTGGTGAATAACGTCATAAATTTGCAATTTATTTAGCATTCAACATAATAAAATTTTTTTGATAAAATAACAATCTTAAAAAAATTTTATACTTTTATATA